>NC_041404.2:122167773-122261981 GCF_900747795.2 Erpetoichthys calabaricus | reverse complement strand
AGGATTGGAAGGACACGTGTTTCGATACTCCATTGCCACGTTCCACGGGAGGATCTGCCTACAAATCCCAGCATTCGTTGCACGCGACGTCAGGAGCTTCAACACCCGATTCAGCGCGAAGCAGGTTTGGCACGCAATAAGAAGACGGTTTTGAAGTGAAGGGCAGCAACAGAAAGGGAATCGTTCTAACATCTTTGGACTATTCTGTGTACAATAAGTAATAACGCTGTTGGGACGTCAGGTTAGGCATCTTTAAATTTGGAAATATAGTCATATTCATAATTGTTGATATTAACGTTTCTTGTTATTCATATTATGAAAGTTTTAATTACGTATTGTGTCTAATATGCTATTTTGTTTTGTAAGTTGAACAGAAATGTGTAGATTGTTTTATAATTGATGCATATTTTCATGAGAATTCTATAATTCACATTTGATTGTTTAATATTGCAATGCAGTGCTTATAAGTTTGTTAGTGAAAATGGAAGAAGTAATTGAGGCTTTAGAAAACGAGAAGGCGCAATTATAGAAGACATTAGAAACAGAACTTGAAAATTCAGAAAGACAAATGGTTGAAGAGCGCATAGCTGAAATTTATGCCAAGCTTGAAATACACAGAGTAGGGCTACAGGAGCAACCATCTGATGTCGAGCAGCAGGTTAGGCGCTCAGAAAGAGCTAGATGCCCCACAGAAAAAATGCTTGAGTTTAAAGAAAATGAGATAGCTAGGAAGGAAAGAAAGTTTATGCTCCTGTATGTAAATTTCAAAGCAGAGGTTCAGCTTATCAGGTCTAAACTCAAGGAAGAATTATCCAAAGCTGAGTTAAGTGAAATGATTTTGGATTTGGAAAAATATGAGTCAGATCTGAAAAAGGAATATGAGGGTTTACGTGCACTGGCTACCCCGTCTCAAGATATAAGAAGAAAAATGGATAGCAGCATCTCAGTAATTAGTGAAATAATGGCAGTTCTGAAAAGGCGCTATATGGAAGCAGGTACCAAAATGTTTGATGCAGTTGCTGAGAAAGAAACTCTCCTCCAGTTACTCCAAAGAGAAGAAGCCAGGTCGATTTATGGTTCAACTGTATCAAGAGCTGGACGTAGTAGTCAGCAAGGAAGTCACATGTCAACAAAAAGGGCAGAGGCTGCAGCACGCTTGGCAGCAAAACGGGCTGAGATTAACAGAGAAAGGGAAATTTCTATTCAGAGAAAGGAGGTCCTAGCCCAACAAGAGAGATTAAAAATGCTGGAAAATCAAAGGGATCTTGAAGTAATAGAGGCAGAATACAGTGTTTATGCTGAAGAGGAATTAAAGTTGAGTGCCGAAATGGGAGATATTGAAATAATAACCACACTGCCTCCAAGTCAGTTTCCAACGCAGCATGACAACATTCCTCCTGCCCAAGTTCCTCAAAGCACTTCAGTTCCTGAAGATAAAACTGAATCAGCATCGAAAGAAGCCTTGCTAGTTCAGGCATTAAGAGAATCCCTGGTAGTGACTAAACTTCTGGCACCAGAGCCATTTGTGTTCACAGGGGACCCACTCAAATTTATTGAATGGAGCACCTGCTTCAAGGCCTTAATTGAAACAAACTGCACAAACCCAGCACATAGGTTGTTCTATTTGAAAAGATACATAAGTGGAGAAGCACTGAGCGAAGTAGAAGGAATGTTTTATAGAAGCGATGGGGAAGCATACACGCAAGCTTGGGTTGCATTGAACAAACGTTATGGTCACCCCTTTGTAGTCCAAAGAGCATTCCGAGCAAAACTGAGTACCTGGCCAAAGATTGGACCAAGAGAATCTCTTAAATTGAGAGAGTTTAGTGATTTCCTCATCTCATGCAAGTATGCAATGCTGCACATACAGGGCTTAAAGATTTTGGATGATTGTGAGTAAAATCAGAAATTATTGCAGAAGCTACCTGATTGGCTAACAACCCAGTGGAATTGATATGTTAGTAAAGCACTGAGTGATAACAAACCTTATCCAAGCTTCCAGGAATTTTCAGACTTTGTGGAAGAGGAAGCGTGCATTGCATGCAACCCAATTTCCTCACTTTATGCATTGAAACATACAGAGGAAAAGCCTGTAAAGGAACAAAGGCATCTTAAGGCAAGCACCTTAATGACATCAACAAAGACATCTCAAGATCCAAAATCCACTTTGATCCAAGAGGATAACAAAGATTCCAAAACTAGCTCTTCCGCCACTCAAAACTTGAGGCAAGTAGAATGTGTCTGTTGTCAACAAAATCACTTTATATATAAATGTAAAAAATTTGTAGCAATGTCTTTGGAGGAAAAGAAAAAATTTATTGTCGACAACAACATGTGTTTTGGCTGCCTTAGGGTTGGCCACATTTCCAAAAATTGGAATTTCTGGTCAGAAGGCGCACACCGGTATGTTTAAATTTGTTATCCTGACCACCTGTGTAATTCATTAATTGTTTAATTTACTAGTTTTATTGTATTTTAGTTTTTCACGGTGTTTGAGAGCGGTAAAGGAGAGAGCAAATAAATACTCTTTAAACATCAGTCCGGAGCGTGGTCTCATCTGTACCAGAAGAAAAACCTTCGGGAGCAGCTACAGCACCTTTTCTTGGCATTCTCCTGGGGAGTGTGACTGCTTTGTGTCGCAAGATTTGCATTATCTGTTTCAAAGCAAAGTTCTCGAAAGAAAGTATTTCTAATGAAATCAAGGGCTTCACAGAGTCGCAAGGAACTTTTGTTTCTTTTTGTTTCTGACATACGTGAGAATGAAATATTCTGAAAATTGTAGAAAACAAATTCACATTCCAAACGCTGTTAGAGTTGTGTGAAAGTCAACGCAAAGAACCATTTCACACTAACGCATAAAATCAATCTCACGAATTCTTGAAACTCATTGAGGTTTCATTCCTGCCCAAATCTGAAGGGGGTACTCTTCTGAAATTGCGTTCAAATTTCTTTCGTCTTAAGCGATGATTTCCAGCAAATGTCCGGAGGGCTGCATTCTCTCAATCCTTCAGTGTCAGATGTGCAACTTGTTTGTTTACACCTAACCAAATTTAAATTACAAATTGAAATTCTTTACTGCTTCCTTTCCTGGCCACAATTTGAAAAGCTTTACTTCCTTCAAGAAGTGATCACCAACTGTATCCTCATTGCTGAAAGTGGGGCAGCAGCTGAAGGAGACAGCAACAGCAAGAAAACAACAAAAATAGACATATATCAATTCATTTCCATGTCTTAAATGAATTAATGGTTGTGCTTGTCAGATATTTTAGGGTGTTTAAGGTCAGTAAGTTCTTTTTTCTACCGACATGCAAGACAATCTGTTTCTGTTTGAAGCCGTGCCGATATTGACACGTACCGGCGAAAGAAATACCGACGGCAGCGGGAAGAAATTGCTTCCGTTGCTGTATATCATCCTATTGCTCTGCCTAATTATCTAGTAGACTGGAACGGTACGTGGAAGTTTTAGCTTTCCAAACTATCTCTAAAACTGTAAGTTTAGGCATCTCAGATATGAATTGCAAACGATGAAACTAGAGACGGGCTTGTCCGGGATTTGAACCCGGGACCTCTCAGCACCCAAGCGAGAATCATACCCCTAGACCACAAGCCAACACCGAGCTGAGTTACCTCACCAGGCAGTGTTTTAAAACTTAAGGTAGGTACGGAACTTTAGCTTCTGGAATTGGCAATCTGAAAGTAGAATTCAGTTTTCCCCATCAGACAACTGTCCTTCCTTTGTGTGGAAGCTTTACACTGCTTTTAGCAGAAATCAGCAACTTTTCCGCCAAGTTCTAGGCAGCAGTGGCATGCAATAACTGATGAAGATACAGTATTTCAATCATTCCAGGCAAGGAATCGTTTTCGACCGTTTCGCCAAGGAAAAGCATTTCTTTAGGAAGAACCATCACAGGGAACGTAACAACATGGCAGCAGTGGGAAGAGGAGTTCTTAAGGTTCTCGGCTTTTTGAACGTGTCCGTTTTGACAGGTGCATCTGGTATTCGAAACGTGGAAGGAACCATCATTCCTAAGCAATTCAGAAGCTTCTTGGGGGAATACCACCTTGTCAGGAAGAAGCAAAGATGGGCTTGTTGGGGATTTGAACCCGGGACTTCTCACACTCTAAGCGAGGATCGTACCCCTAGACCAACAAGCCAGCATACTTGAATGTTCTTTAATGTCCCATTTAGGGTTTGGAAGTTTATTTCTCTTCATGCATTTCAAGAGAACATTTTGCAAGGCTTTACAGGATATTCTTGAAGATAACGGTTGCCTACATTCTGCGTCTTGAGTGGCACAAAGATTCCTGTTAGGTTAAGTTCAATTTGTGTAGTGGAAGCACAAAACAGGCAAAGTGTTATAGGTCGACAACTGTTTTTCACGTCGCTAAGATGTTGCCCGGTAATGCAGAGAACGCAACCGAGTTGAAGCACGAGGACAAGAGTTAACATGGGTAAAGGAACGAGGGCTTGTTCGGGATTTGAACGTGGGTCCTCTCACACCCAGAATGAGAATCATACCCCTAGACCAACAAGCCAGCACACCTGAATTCCCCTTTTATGTCCCACTTAGGGTTTTTGAAATGTATTTGTCATCACACATTTCAAGAGTTCATTTTCCAAGTCTTTACTGGATGCACTTGAAGAGAACATTTGGATACAATCTGCATCTTGTGTGGCATAAAGATTCCCATTAGGTTAATGTCAATTTGTGTAGTGGAAGCACAAAACAGAGGCAAAGTGTTACAGATCGACAACTGTTTTGCATGTCGCTCAAACTTTGCCCGGTAATGCAGAAAATACAACCAACTTGAAGCACTAGGACAAGAGTTAATGTTGGTAAATGAACAAGGTCTTGTCTGGGATATGATCCCAGGACCTCTTGTACCCAAAGCAAGAGTCATATCCCTAGACCAACAAGTCAGCTGATAGCACATTTTCTTGGTATTCTCCTGAGGAGTATGACTGCTTTTTCCCTCAAGATTTTCAATGTTTATTTCACATCAAAGTTCTCCAATGAATGTAATTATATATAAATCAAGGGGTTCTCTGAAATGCAAAAACATTGGACTGGATATCAAATTTAATCATGAAGCTTAAGAAACCGTTCAGGTAGGGAAAAGAAGGGGATTCCTGTTTGTTTCTGACATACGTGAAAACAAAACATTTTGAAAATTGCAGGAAATCAGTTTCACAGTGCATATGCTGTTAGATATGCAACATTCAATGCACAGAAACATTTTACAGAAATACATAAAATCATTTGGTGGATTCACACCTCTGGTAGACTAGCTGAATAACTTCTATACTCGCTTTGATATGAATGCTACTGTTGCCAGCCAGTAGTAAAACACAAACCACTTAGTAAGCAAACAGTGCTCACATTGTCAAAATATGATGTAAGTGCAGCTTTCAGGAAAATGAACACTAGAAGGGCAGCAGGCCCAGATGGAATTTGAGGATGTGGTTTTAAAACCTGTGCCAAATAGCTTGTACCAGTGCTCATGGTAATATTTAATCTGTACTTAACCCAGTCTGTCATACCATCTTACTCAAATGTCTACCATTGTTCCACTCCCTAACAAATCACATCCAACTAGCCTGATTGAGTATCATCCCACTATCTGCTATAGCAATGAAGTGTTTCAAAAGGCTAGTCAAAAATCACATATGCTCTTCTCTTTTAAAAGCACTCGATCCATTACAGTTTGCATATCATTCCAGTAAATTCACAGGGGATGCCATCCCAGTGATCCTTTGTAGAATACTGTCTCATATGAAATGCAAGAGAGAGAATTATGTATGAATGCTATAATTCCTCATTTAACCCATCTAAAGTCATCACTAAGATTGGGGACCTGTTTCTTAACATTTCATTGTGTAGGTTGACTTTTAACTTACTGACAGGCAGACCTTCAGTGGTTCGAGTGGGTGGCCACACCAGATTATCCATCACTTTCAACACTGGGGCTCCACAGGGCTGTGTCCTGAGTCCACTGCTGTACTCCTTCTACACATATGAATGACTGCATGGCTGCACATTATTCTAACACCACTGTCAAGTTTGCTGATGATACAGCCATGGTAGACTTGATATCTAACAGCAATGAGCAGGTTTGTCTGAAAGAAGTGGACAGTCTGTCACAATGCTGTCAAGACAACCATCTACACATGAATGTTAGCCGGACAAAGGATTTTGGGAAAAAATAGCAGAGGCACTATCCCCCTCAGTATTAACAGTACTCAAGTGGAGAAGGTGCACAATTTTAGTCCACACTATCATTGTGTTCACATAAGAGAAGACCTAACCTGGTCAAAACACATGAACACCATGGTAAAAAAGGCAGAAGAACGTTTCTGGCTGCCCTCCCAATTACTAAAGAACTTCTGCACATCTACCAAGTATTCTGACAGGAACTATTACTACCTGGTTTGGGAACAGCGCACAACAGGACCACAAGGCTCTGCAGAGAGTGGTGTGATTAGCTGAACGAATCATTGGGTGTGCACTCCATAACTTTGAGGATATCTACATCAAGAGCCATCCCAACAATGGCTTCTGTTGTGTGGCAAACACTGCCTTAAGTCCAGTTCAGAGAGACTGAGTAGAAGCTTCTGTCCAAAGTCCAGTTGCACCTTGAGTAAGGAAAGTGTCTAGAACTACACAATGTCCTATTGTACACTCTCTTAATATTAAGGTATTTTAAGCTATTAAGTTATTTATTATGTACTACTATCCTGTATTTAAAATTCTATTAATGATTTTTGATTATTTATAAAGTGATGTATTATTGTAATTGTCCCTTTTGTCACACATGTGTGCATGGGAGGCAGCTAAAGGGCCTGAATAATGATAGTTCCACGCCAGACCAGGGGTGGTGAGGATCATTGACTTTCTCTCTTGATCCTCTGCAGACCATTCACGGGAAATCCTACATGGTTCCGTTGCCCATGAAGACGTCACTTCCAGTTCTGGTGCACACTATGATGTCACTTCTGGTCCCGATGATGTCACTTCTGGTCCCAGTCTTTAAGGCCACCATCTTTACATACATAAATCAGTTCTGTTTTGGACTCAGATCTGTGAACATCTCAACAAATTTACCCATTTGCAGCCAGGGCATAATATATGGGTGGCTGCCCCAAACCTTTGATGTCTCCGGTTCTTGTGACACTTTATATTTTTCTTAAAAACACCACCATTGAAGTTGAGCAACTAAGCATTTCACTAAATATTTTACTGTATGTATAATTTGTATGTGAAAAAAAAAATGACCTGATTCGAATAACTCGGGATAATGTTCATAGTAATTGTACAAATCATTGTGTTTCTTCAAGCCAGTCCCAAGCATGGATAAATGGGAAGGTTACGTCAAAGTTTTGCCAGCTCAATATGCGGACAATAATACAGATTTCCATACCAGATCAGTTGAGGCCCAGGTTAATAACAGCCACCATTGTACTAGCCAACAGGATGCTCGGGGGAAATTGGGCTACTGTTGGCCAAAAGAGAAGAAGAGGGGAAGGCGTGTCTGGAGGCAGAAGAGGAGGAAGGTTAGGTGAGTGGAAGTGAGGGTCGGAACTTTGAATGTTGGCAGTATGACTGGTAAGTGGGTAAGAGTTAGCGAATATGATGGAGATAAGGAAAGTTGATATATTGTGCATGCAAAAAACAAGATGGAAAGGGAAGTAAGGCCAGGTGTATCAGAGGTGGGTTCAAATTGTTCTACCATGGTGTGGATAGATGGAGAAAAGAGGTAGGGGTTATCCTGAAGGAGCAGTATCTCAGGAGTGTTTTGGTGGTGAAAAGGTGTTGGACAGAGAGATTATTATGTAGCTGGAAATTGAACATGTGGTGATGAATGTTATTAGTGCATATGCCCCGCAAGTTGGATGAGATGAGAAAGAAGATTTCTGGAGTGAGTTGCATGAAGTGGTGGAGAGTGTACCCAAGGGAGAGAGAGTGGTGATTGGAGTGGATTTCAATGGACATAGTGGTGAAGGGTGCCTGACAGGCTCTTAAAAGCCTCAAAGGTTCTTGACAGCAAGAAGGGTGCTTGGCGTGACCTCTGGACAGAGCAAGGAAGAAAAGGAAACCTGGTGGTGGAATGGGGAAGTATGGGAGAGTATACAGAGTAGGGGATGGCAAAAGAAGAAGTGGGATAATCAGAGAGATGCAAAAAGTAAACAAGAGTACAAAGAGATAAGGCGCGGTGAAAAGAGAGGTGGTGAAGGCTAAAGAAAAGGCGTATGATGAGTTGTATGAGCGGTTGGACACTAAAGAGGGAGAAAAGGACCTGTACCGATTGGCTAGACAGAGGGACCAAGTTGGGAAAGATGTGCAGCAGGTTAGAGTGATAAAAGATTGTGGGAAACATGGGTCCCTGTTGACCCCTGAACCCTCAGACACCAGGTAAAATATCAGAAGTAATTTTAATTCTTCCAATAATGTGCACAAAGCACCTCCACCTCCACAATACACAAAATACTCAATAATAAATTAATAAACAATCACAAATCCACCACTCCACTCAGCAGCTCTGTCGCACTCCCTCCCAACTCCGGCTCAGTCTGCTGGGGTTTCCCACAGTCCTTTATATTCCTTGACCCAGAAGTGCTTCTGTCCCTCAGTCCATGTGATTTCATAGCACTTTCGGGTCAGATGAAAACTTCTTCTTTTCTTCAGCCCGGAAGTACTTCATTCCTTCCGTCCCCGTGATTAGGGAGTACTTCTGGGCTATAATAAAAACATTCTTGCCTCCCTGCAGCGTCCCCTGGCGGCCCCCACAGTATCCAGCAGGGCTGTGAAGCCGAACTTCATTGTCCATGATGCCCTGCTGGAATTCGGGCCACCTCCAAATTGCAGGGAGGACTCCACCTGGCAGCATGGGGGTATTGGCCAGGATAAACTGTTGGCCATATATCACAGGATAAAGATGGTAACATACTCACAAGCGAGGAGAGTGTGTTGAGCAGATGGAAAGAGTACTTTGAGAGGTAGATGAATGAAGAGAACAAGAGAGAGAGAAGGTTGGATGATGTGGAGATAGTGATCAAGGAAGTGCAATGAATTAGCAAGGAGGGAGTAAGGACAGCTATGAAGAGGATGAAAAATGGAAAGACCTTGGTCCAGATGTTATACCTGTGGAAGCATGGAGGTGTTTAGGAGAGATGGCAGCGGAGTTTTTAACCAGATTGTTTAATGGAATCTTGGAAAGTGAGAGGATGGCTGAGGAGTGGAGAAAATGTGTACTGGTGCCGATATTTAAGAATAAGGGGGATGTGCAGGACTGCAGTAACTACAGGGGGATAGAATTGATGAGTCACTGCATGAAGTTCTTGGAAAGAGTAGTGGAAGCTAGGTTAAGAAGTGAGGTGATGATTAGTGAGCAGCAGTATGGTTTCATGCCAAGAAAGAACACCACAGATGCAATGTTTGCTCTGAGGATGTTGATGGAGAAGTACAGAGAAGGCCAGAAGGAGTTGTTTTGCATTTTTGTGGACCTGGAGAAAGCATATGACAGGGTGCCTCGAGAGGAGCTGTGGTATTGTATGAGGAAGTTGGGGGTGGCAGAGAAGTACGAAAGAGTTGTACAGGATATGTACGAGAGAAGTGTGACAGTGGTGAGGTCGGTAGGAGTGACAGATGCATTCAAGGTGGAGGTGGGATTACATCAGGGATCAGCAAGGAGGAAGTAAGGTCAGCTATGAAGAGGATGAAGAATGGGAAGGCTGTTGTTCCAGATGACATACCCGTGGAAGCATGGAGGTGTTTAGGAGAGATGGAAATAGAGTTCTTAACCAGATTGTTTAACGAAATCTTGGAAAGTGAGATGATGCCTGAGGAATGGAGAAGAAGTGTACTGGTACTGATTTTTAAGAATAAATGTGATGTGCAGACCTGTACTAACTACAGAGGGATAAAATTGATGAGCCACAGCATGAAGTTATGGGAAAAAGAAGTGGAAGCTAGCTTAAGAATGGAGGTGATGATTAGTAACAGCAGTATGAATTCATGCTGGGAAAGACCACTACACATGTGATATTTGATCAGAGGGTGTTGATGGGTTGGCACCCTGCCCGGGATTGGTTCCTGCCTTGTGCCCTGTGTTGGCTGGGATTGGCTCCAGCAGACCCCCGTGACCCTGTGTTTGGATTCAGCGGGTTGGAAAATGGATGGATGGATGGATGGGTGTTGATGGAGAAGTATAGAGAAGGCCAAAAGGAGTTGCATTGTGTTTTTGTGGACCTAGAAAAAGCCTATGACAGGCTGCCTAGAGAAGAGTTGTGGCATTGTATGAGGAAGTCGGGAGTGGAAAGGAAGTATGTAAGAGTGGTGCAGGATATGTACGAGGGAAATGAGGCAGTGGTGAAGTATGCAGTTGGAGCGATGGATGTGTTTAAGGTGGAGGTGCCCTTTATTATTTGCAATGGTGATAAATAGGTTGACATTGGAGATTAGACAGGAGCCCCGTGGACTATGATGTTTTTCGGATGACATTGTGATCTGTAACAGAGTAGGGAACAGGTTGAGGAGACCCTGGAGAGGTGGAGATATGCCCTAGAGAGGAGAGGAATAAAGGTCAGTAGGACCAAGACGGATTACACGTGTGAATGAGAGGGAGGTCAGAGGAATGGTGAGGATGCAGGGAACAGAGTTGGAGAAGGTAGATGAGTTTAAATACTTGGGATCAACAGTAAAAAGTAACGGGGGAGTTTGGAAGAGAGATGAAGTAGAGAGTGCAGGCAGGGTGGAGAAGAGTGTCAGGAGTGATTATTGACAGAAGGGTATCAGCAAGAGTGAAAGGGAAGGCCCAGAAGAGAGTAGTGAGACCAGCTACTATATGTTATATGGATTGGAGATGGTGGCACTAACAAAAAAACAGAAAACACAGATGGATTTGGCAGAGTTAAAGATGTTAAGATTTGCATTTGATGTGAAAAGAATGTGACAAGGTTGGACAGGATTAGGAATGGGTACATTAGAGGGTCAGCTCTGGTTGGACAATTTGGAGACAAAGCCAGAGAGATGAGATTGCATTGGTCTGGACATGTGCAGAGGAGAGATGCTGGGTATATTGAGAGAAGGATGCTAGGGATGGAGCTGCCAGGCAAGAGGAAAGGAAGAATGACTGAATATGGTGAGAGAGGACATGCACTTGTTGGGTGTGACAGAGAAACATACAGAGGACAGGTAGATATGGAAAAGATGATCCGCTGTGGCTACCACTAATGGGAGCAGCCGAAAGAAGATGTTCATAGTAATTGTAATATCTAGTTAACAACGTTTTTGCTGTAGAGCATTTTAAGTTCTGCCTTTGCAGATTATTATGTTATTCTTAATATGAATTTTGCAGAAGTGTTTTAAAAATGTACAATATGCTCCTCAAATGAATAATAAAATGTGCACTTCTAACCATAGAGAGATATTGGTGTACTACATACCATGTTATGTCCAATTGATATAAAACGTCTGTATTTCCCATATCACATCTAATTTAAAACAGACTATGTATTATGAATTTCCAAAAACTGGACATTTGATAGGGTCAGCCACACTTAGTTGTACATGAAAATATTGTATGAACTGACATATTAATATTAAAAGAAATAAAAGTAAAGTAAGCTATTGTTTAATAGTTACATGCAATTGTAATAAAACTGCAAAACAATTAAGATTAAAACAAATATTAAATGACAAATGTAATAAAGTAAACACTATAAAAGTAAAATCTATTAATCATATTTTGGAATACTAGTTACATTTTCGTAATTAAGTCAACAAACTAACACAGGAGAAAAAAAAGCAAACACGTCAATCAAAATGAGAACATGCAGTGAAGTTACTTTTTGCTCATCACATAATTTCTGATGCATATTATTGAAGCAGGTCTCCTAAGAATGCACCAATAAACTATCAGGCAAAAGGACATACACATAAATTACACCTGCAAAACGAAGAATTCGAGGTGACCTTTGTTTCATCAATTTCTTCTACTAGCAGATAATTTAATAAAGCCACATCTGTAAAATCCCAGTGCTCGAAAATGCTGGACATGGAGGAGGAAATGAATCAATCGCGTCAACATAGAAATAAAAGAAGCTTTAAATACAATGGACATTTAGTAACTCGGAGAAACGAATGCACTGAATGCAATAAGAAAAGCCAGAGATGACGTGAAAGTGCAGCATATAATAAGAAAGTTAGCTAAAAATTGGAACGAAGACGATCAAATTAAAATGCGAAAAACAGAAATTTATGAATGGAACATTTTGTACATTCCAAGAGTGAAAATAAAAGGAATATGTTGCAGCCAGAAACACGTTTTGGAAAAACGGCAAATACGATATATAAAAATGGTAAACATTCAAGAGGTCATTTGGCATTGGGAAAATTATTTGGCAAAAAGGGAAATTAGTACAGCACTGGGTGCAAGGCACAAACCAAAATAATCCCAGAAAACTGCCAGCTAACAGCTCCTAAAAACAGCACACGTCATGTTCTTTAACGTTATCCAAAGGTTATTTGCTAATGTTCCCGGATAACATTCTGAGAACAGATAAAGAACTTTTAATTGTAACGTTAAGTAACATTCCTGGGTAACGTTCACAATGCTAATTCTTAAACCCAGTAAAGCTGCGGTAACTTTTAATTGTTTGAGGTTAAGTACATTACATATGAGGCTAAACCTCAAAACTAATTTTCAACATTGTCTAAAATGAAAGAAAAATGTACAAAACCGGATGTGCGTAAGCAAATGCCACTCTTTAATCAGAGGAGAGGAAAATGTTACGCACGTACAAGTGCAGGATTATTATTATGTTTTACAATACCAATACATTATAGAACGATACAATTAAAATAAACTATATGAGTTCTTATAATTTTAAAAAATAATACAAAAAATAAAGGCAAAAAACGAATAAAGAAAAAAATAACACTGAACACCAGTAAATTATATGCAATTTAAAAGCTTGAACAGATAATGAACATCCTGTTTTGATGAGATCGTAAAAGTGTCGATGTAACTGGGGAATCTAATAAATCACTATGCCCACGGGATATTAATTAACATAGCCTTCTGAAAAGATGCGTACCATTAGATAAATAGAAAAGCTGACGTAAACCGGAACCTCGACCTCCACACCTGTAATATATTGTTTTTGAAGAACGTCAGATGCGTGTTTTTTCGTGCGTGTTAAAGAAGTTTTTAAAAGGCGGCTTCTGTTTAGCTCCATGCACCCTAATTAACTACGTTACGTTACAACACCAACCCACCTCTTCCCCTGCCTGCATGCTAAACTGTGGATGTACACGTGACCGAGATCATTTTTGCTTCCGTAAAAGGCAGCCTGGTCAGTACAAGTGTTTTGCGAAGTTTCAGTGAACTCGAATACTGAGCACTGCGCAACACAAGATAAGTCTCCTTAGAAAAGAAAGTGATACTTGACAAGTTTTGCTTCAGGTTAATAAAAAATGTAAGTGATCTTTATTTTCGCTTAGAAAAATTTTTTAATATCAACGTCAGGCTTTTATTAGGGATTGTTTGAGCGTCTCTTGCGGCCTGTATAGAAATTCTTTAAACTTTATAAATAGTTGTTATAACAGTCGAAGGTTCGTTTTTGCTTACTGATTCTCTGGGCAACTATGAAACAAGGATACTTCCATTATGGTCTTTGTTATTCACCCTACTGTATCTTTCACTTCAACGTTTCTCTGCATTTTGCAGTGCAGTATCGCTCCTAAATTGCACTTTTTATAACGGTCTAAAATCTGACGCAAGGAAGGACCTCTTAGACGGCAACCTGTTCCAAACGAACACTACCCTTTTGTTTGATTTTTCCGATATTCTTGCATATTGTCAGAAATTTTATTCAAATCATTTCGACACTGTTATTCTCTTGATATCATATATTAAGTATATCAAAGCTCCATTATTCCATTTGCCCAGTGTAGAAATGATGACAGAAACTCAAAAGAAATATTTGGAGTAATTAAAATATTCCATGGTTCTTGGCACAGACTGCAAATGTGCCGCAATGTAATCATGGTATCAATCTAAATGGACACAACAGTCTTTTAATATTACAGTATAGTCATTTTTAAAATAACAAACATAATCATCATGTGACCAGTGACTGTCACTGACAGCATTAAGTTGAGAGCAACCACTCAATTACAGCTGGTGCCTTCGGGGCAATGAGAAACCTGCCATCAGGACTTTCTAGTGTTCTTCTGAATTTAAAGAGAACACTTTTATCATTTGAGCATAGAGGTTGCTTGGACGTTTGCAGTGTTTTGATTATTCTGTTATGTCCAGAGAGTTTTAGCAAGTTGGTAATAGTGCACTTGTTGGCATTCTGAGTTAAGTCGGGACAGCAGCTTTTATAATTTGCTATAGTCTCTTAATACATATATAGGAAACTGCAGCAATCCACAAGGCAAGGAATAACGGTAACTAGCATTATTTGTCAAATCAAGAATATTAATTACTGTCTTCAGTAAATGTATTAGTTACATTTAATAAAAATATATAGTTATTTATGGTTCTGTGCAGATTGTTCTGTCTTTGATAAATGAAAAAGCTCAGTTATCCTGAAATGGGTTAAACATGTTTAACTGTCAATATTTTTGCCATGTATGACTGACTACAAAAGGAGATCCATGATTTATAAGAACAGAATTAATGTTTGTTTTTTGTTCTTCTTCTGAAGGAGAGGATGTGAAACTTTACTTTGACTGTTAGCAGTCCAATACCAGGTCTTTGTAACAGACAGCTATCTTTACCAGGAGTGATTTTCTGCCAAAAACAGGATGAACTTGACAGAGGATCTGACATGTGCTATATGCTATGAGCTTTTCACACAGCCAGTGATGCTAGGATGCATGCACCACTTCTGTAAAAGCTGCATTATGAGATTCTGGCGGGGCTCTCGAGGTCCAGTTTCCTGCCCTCAGTGCCGAAGAGAATTCCCCAACAAACAGTTTTCAGACCAACTTCCTTGTGGCAGGAGTGGTAGAAAAGGTCAGAGGGACAAGTGAAGAGACATCACGGAAAAAGCGTATGGTAAAGCTTTACTTTTCTAACATTGAATACAAATTTCATCAAAAAAGTTAAGCTGCTATCTTTGTTTCCTTCACAGCTTAATTTACTGCTTTTTGAAATGAAAGTAGTATGATATTTTACTGGCAAATCTGTCTTTTAACAAAACAACAACTCTTATGACAAATCAAACATCATTGTGAAATTCCTTGTTTACTGGTTTAAAACTTTCCTCAAACCATAAATCCTACCAAACAAAGTATTTCTCAAAAATCAAATAACATTATTAAAAAATAAATATTTATTGTAGACAGCAAGTACTACTTATGTTGCAGCTGGCAGAAAATCGCTTCTCACATCTAAAGTTAGTGTGATATTCATCTCTTATGTTGTCACTCAAAAGTTCCGCAGGCAGCCTCCCATTGCTCCTAGTTTCCTTGCTCCAAGAACTTTGCTAACTAACAGAATTTTTTAAGTTTGAATATGCCATTTTGACAAATTCTTATAGTTAGCATGTCCTCGCATTCAGTATTGTTCCTGTTCCACTGTGTAATACACAGTGTATATGGTGATTTGCTGTGGTTATAAATATAATACATGTTCTCTGCAAGAACAGAATTGAACAAGAACTGTTTAATTTTAATGTTTTTAATATTTAAAAAGCTGGACAATTCAAACTTCAGGTTTATCACCTTTGGTGTTAGAATGTTTTAATGAACACTTATGTAACAGAGTCAAAATTCTCCTAGATATGGCAGCAGACATTCTATCCAGATGTCAGCTGAACCCTAAAGTTGTGCGTGCTTCTTAGTTTTTTTTTTTTTATTTTGATGTAAACCTTAACTTTTATAAATTTAGGTATACCTAAAGCAAAATTATTAATATTATTAATATATGAAAAAAATCCAACATCTGTATGTCTGTCTGCTTTTCACGAGAGAACTACTTAATGGATTTAGATCAGATTATGTTCTATAATTTGCTTGAACATTCTGGTTGATTTTACGACTTCTCTCATCGATATATTTGCGCTAATCTGAGACCGATGCTGCGGCCGAGGGGAGTGGGAAGTGTGACATCAGGAGTCAGTCTACCTCTGCATTTTGGAGCGTAACTTGCCTCCGCTTAGCTTGTGATACGTTTTTTTTCTTTATTTATTTTTAAAGTTTGTCCTGTTTCACTACTACGCGGGTGGAGCCGTGGGAACGGCAGGTGTTAAACAAAATTAAAAAACTACAATAAAAGATGAGTGAAAAATGACAACTAAACTGAAATTAAAATCACATGCTCAAAAAATTTTATGGATAGAAAAAATCTGTTTTAGTAAATAAACCAATTGCAGTTGATCAAATGTTCCCCCTTAGGTGAGTGTGTATAAGTACAAACTCTGTGGGCACACTCAACTTCAAGTTTCATACTAATTTTCTGGTGGCACACAAAGAACATAAAGATTATAAAAAGGACAAATGGCACAGCAATCCTCCCCCCAGTAATCAGTAATTGAAGGTGTCATGAAACCAAGAAGCGAATCATTTGAAAATTGACATTAAAGTGACAGAATTTGTTTGTCATATGCCTGCTATTTACAAGAGTTATTTACTTTGAAGTAACCCTGGTTTGCAAATCAAAATCACCAAATACTGTATTTCAACAAATAACCACAACAATATGTACAGTACATCTGGAGACTGCAATGGGTTAATTTTACTTAATACTGGGTCAGAACAATTAGACTGCTCACTGAGTGTCACATTTCTAAACCAATCCAGCACCACCTACCCATCCTGGGTATGATGTTAATCTGCATCCATCCCTACATGTAGGCCCTCTAACCTTCAGGGAAAAACTTGAGGGTTGGTGACAGAATTGGCACTCCAACCACCATAAGAAATCTCACACTGTTCCACTCCATCTGAACTAGTGTGGTGCTGAGGTGTCGCCTGTTGCATGGCTGCACTCGGGTCCTAATCTGGATGCTGAGTTGGTTTGTCGTGTGGTGGTGCGGCAATTTGCTGTATCGGCGCGTATTCCTAACCAGCACATCATAGAGGCAGTGATTTTACACTGCAAAGATCATCAATGTTCCTGTTAACCCTAAAACCCTTTTAAGACATATAATCATTGGTCGCATTTGCTGGAAGTGCATTGCATGTTTTAAAGTTAAACATAACCTGATTTTTTTAACCAAGATTATACAATGTGTGATATGGACGCTGTATTGCGCCCGACCCGACACAGACTCACACAGAGGCACGTGTAAAACCCAAAGGACTTTTATTTTTCTTCACCCGTGGGGGGCACGTCTTCCCCATGAACCCCACTGGCAATACACAGTCCCAAAAGCACTTAACTCCATACAACACAATCCTTCCTCTGGCGGTACCACCACCACTCCTCCTCCTCCTCCTCCTCCCAGGCAACCTTGTCCTCTTCCTCCCAATTCTGTTGGTGGCTGGCCTCTTTTATAGCCCACCCAGAAGTGTTCCAGGTGCTTGCCCACCTGGTTCCAATTGCACTTCAGGGTGGGGCTGAAGATTTGTCCAGCTAGGCTGTGGAATCCATGTAGCACCCCCTGGCGGCCACCCCAGTTCCCAACCGGGCTGTTGAGGACTCCATCTCCCATGGAAGCCTGCGGGAAACTGAGGCACCTTAGTCAGCCAAGGAGGCTGCCACCAAGCGTCCCGGGGGAGAGGTACTGAGATGCCCATGGTTGCTTCCCCCAGAACGTAGAAGGGGCGTCCTGGCCGAGCATGGGACCTGGCCGCCCGCCATAAATGGCATTCGACTGTATCAGTGAATGAATGGTAAGCATGAATGATATGTTGTCACAGGTGCTGTGTGTTCTCTCTGTTGTTCAAAGCTAACAATGATAGAGTAGGAGTCTATGTAAGCATGAAAGAATTTGCAGCTTTATTCATGAAAATATGAAGTACAAATATGCATTTGAAATAAACAGTGTGTCCTGTGATGTTTAAAGGACTACCGTTAAGAGAACTGATAACGAAGAGCCAGCAACAGGTGTTGCAGATTTCAGTACTCAAAACTCAACTCAATCAACAAATCTGCTTAACAACACCAGTACAATCACGAACAACAATCACAACATCTACCTTCTGACTGCATGTTTAAACAAATAGCTAAATGAAGTTAACATTACTGTCTAATTGGAAATGCAAACATTTTGCGACAAAATAAACATGGCATGTTAACACTTCGTATATCCATAGACCACAGTGCTTATTTAAATTCTATTTGCTGCTGTTATGTCACATAGCATTACAATAATTCAATTGACAAAGATATTGTATCAGGTAGAGGCACTTCTGAAATGAGTGGAGCCCAGTAGATGCCGTTATCTACGTGTGTGTGTGTGTGTTTTGTCTGTCTCCACTTTCACAGTGCTCATTACAACATGCAAATTAATAGTTAAGCTTGTTTTGCTGTCTCCTTGAAACCCTGGTGGCAATTTTTAAATACATGGCCTGGAGAAATAAGGGGCAGGTGTTTTAGAAAGAAGCCCTGTGGGTGTAGGCTTTTCAGTGCTGGATTTTGTCGCAATTCACTACACACTTTTTAACAGATTGTCCCCAGATGTGTATTTTCACTTGAGAATGACATCTGCCACCACAAGATTAATAATTCTGATGTGAAGTAGAACATCTGATTGAACCTCAAGCTATTGAATCAGAGAAGAACCCAGGGACAGTGGTGTAGAACAAATTAGATATACAACCAAGTTGACAGGCCATTTAACATTTGGAATATTTTAAGAATCTTGCTTCTTTATTTGCATTTATACTCTATGTGAAGTGTAACCGTTTGAAGACAGGAAAAACACTTTTTCTATAAAATGTGTAAATAAAAACTATAAACTGGATTATATAAATTGCAGAGCAGATTATATAAATGACAGCAATTCTGTGTTCAACACAGAGCATCTGTCATCAGACTCCATTCAAAGTATGCCCAAACATTTTTTTTTTTTTTTTTTTAATTTTTTACAAAAAAAAAATAGGATTGAAAACAAATCAACCCCCACCCCTGAGAAAGAGAGCATGGCCAATGGAATAAAACTTGAAAATAGTAAAAATAAATAAATTGATGAGTTTAATAGGTGGATACAGATAAATGGAGAAGAAGAAAAAATGGGACGAGAATCTACTTCCTCAGTGATTTCAGAGCTTATTCTAAAATATTACTGATTAGATCCTGCCAGGTTTTGAAAAAGTGCTGCATAGATCCTCTAAGTGAGAATCTGATTTTTTCCAATTTCAAATAATATAAAACATCAGTTACCCACTGACTTAAAAGAGGAGAGTTAGGATTCTTCCAGTTTAGCAAAATAAGTCTGCGTGCCAATAGTGTATTGAAGGCAATCGCAGTTTGTTTGTCCTTCTCCACTTTAAACCCATCTGTAAGAACACCAAACACAGCTATTAATGGATTAGGAGGGATTGGGACACCAAGGCTGTCTGAAAGGCACTTAAAAATGTTTGTCCGGAATGATGTTAATTTGGCGCAGGCCCAAAACATGTGACCCAGTGAGGCTGGAACTTGATTTCAGCGTTTGCAGGTTGGATCTTGCCCTGGAAACATTTTGGACAATTTCAAGTGAGACAGATGTGCTCGATATATCATTTTGAGTTGAATAATTGTATGTTTTGCGCATATGGAGCTCATTTGAATTCTCTGCATTGCTACCTTACACTCCTTTTCTGATATGTTGAGTGAGAGATCCTTTTCCCATTGTCCTCTTGGATCTTTAGAAAGGGAGGGACTATAAAATATTTTTATATATTGCAGAAATGCTGTCTGAGTCCTCGAGACCGAGCAATATTTTTTCCAGCATAGAGGAAGGTGGGAGATAAGGAAAATCGGGCAGGCTCTGTTTGACAAAGTTTCTAATTTGAAGATAGTGAAAGAAATATGTTGCTGGAAAGTTAAATTTGGAATGTCATTTTTCATAGGATGTAAAGATGTTGTCTATATAAAGATCTCTAAGCAATTTAATCCTCAAATGTTTTCCAGATATTAAAAACTGCATATGTTTGTGAGAGCTTAAAAACATTTTCTAATTCTTGATCTCTTTAGTTAGCTTTTTTTGAAGGTTGAAAAATGGTCATGTTGAAGCCCTTTAATTTCTTCTATTATTTTTCTCTTCTTTGAAACATTTTGTGCCTGGGTTTGACTTCTGCCTGGTATTGGGTTAGGTTAAGATCTGTAAAAGAATGAAAATATAGATGGGTGAATGGAAGAAAGTCATTCATTTTTATAATCCTGAAATATGTTTCTTGTTGGTTGTCGTTTTTGCAAGTTCGGAATGTGTTTTTGCTTTTGTGCAATGATGGAAATGCAGTGTTGTAATTTGTAGATTTTAATAATCTTGTTGAATATAATACCTTTTTAAAAGGTTTTTGATTAAGTTGTCCACACTTTTTTTTTTTTTTTTTTTTAAAACTACAAGTCATGGAGAACATTAAGTATGCCAGCTCAGTTTGATAAATGAACGTGGGGTTTGAAATAGGGATGGCGAATTAACCGCAAATAACAATATAAATATCTGTCATGTATGGAGAGAACACGTTACAAATGTTAAAAATTAACACAACCTGTTTTAAAGGGAAAAATATTCTCTAAAGCCAGATTATGCTTTGGTATTCAGTGTCTGGACTTGATATAAAAAGTGAGTGATGCATTGCAACTGGCTGTATCTGGTGTCTGTTGCACACAGTTACTATGATGCAGTCAGAGTAAATTTGTGGTTCAAAATCCTGGCAGCTATGTCTGTGAAAAGATGAATGCCACCACACCCCAGTTAGAAGAAAGTGAAAAGAACTCCCATTAACACTAGAATCCCTGAAGCCTATGAAGAAACTTATAATCCTGGGCTACATTTAAATTCCTTCACACCTCTCCATCTTTTGTTTTGTAAATGTGTCGATCAGCACAAGCATCAAGCAGCCTGCTATTCTACCCCCCACCCCACCCCCAACACTTCAGAAAGAGCAAAAAAGTTCTCACAGCTCAAGTCTTGTTTATCTGGTTGTGAGGTACCTGGAGCTGTATAGGGTAAATAATACATCATTATTTGGAACTTACACATTTCATGTGTGTTCCATGTCTACAACGATCTGTGTAAATTTAGGATGACAGGAAATAAGAGAAATGCAAGAAATATATTGAACACATAACTAAAAAGGAAATGTTTTTCATATTTTGGTAATAGAGTGGAACCTCCGGTCACGACCGTAATTCGTTCCAAAACTCTGGTTGCAACCCGATTTGGTCATGACTCGAAGCAGTTTCCCCCCATAGGATTGTATGTAAATAGAATTAATCTGTTCTGGACCGTACAAGCTGAATGTGAAAATATTTTTTTTAAAGTTTTTAAGCACAAAAATAGTTAATTATACCATAGAATGCACAGTATAATAGTAAACTAAATGTCAAAACATTGAATAACACTGAGAAAACCTTGAACAGAGAGAACTAACATTGGTTCGTAAGGCTATTAGCATGAACTCTTGCAATCGCTGTAAACACTTTTTTTAAATGAGTTTTAAGCACAGGGTAAAAAAGGAACATTTGAACAAATCTGAACTTTATTAAAAACCAACCATAAACAACCAAAGAAAGTAATATTGCAGGAGTTCACGCTAATAGCCTTACAAACCAATCGCTGTAAACACTTTTTTTTTTTTTAATGAGTTTTAAGCACAGGGAAAAAAATGAACATTTGAAAAATCCGTAATTTATACAAAAATTAACCATAAACAACCAAGACAGTAACCTTGCATGAGTCGAGTTCAGGCATGAAGGAAGTGAGGAGGACCTGAGTGGAGAGGAGATTACAGTTTTGAGGTAAAGTCCCTCTGCACGATGCATGCTTGACCGAGAACAATGTACTGTACTGTACAGGTACAGGGAGAGACTGAACATGTGCGTAAATCACCGGCGCGTACGAGCCGGAAGGGAATCGAAATAGAGCACAAAGAGTTCACAGCAAATACACAGGGAGAGACTGAACACGTGTGGAAATCATCGGCGCGTACGAACCGGAAGGGAAACTGACTTGTTCATCACCCGAGTGTGTGGTCGTGAACAGATGCAAAAGTTTGGTGAACTTTTTGGTCGTAACCCGATTTGTACGTGGTCCGAGACGTTCGTGACCCGAGGTTTCACTGTAATTGACAAAATGTAGACATGAAGTGTATAATGTGTGAAGACTGAAGTCCCAATATCAAATAAACACTTTCACAAAAGGTATAAGTATAACAAAACAAGTGTGCTTTTATTCAAGAATATAACTGTAGAAAAAAGAAGTTTGGTTAGGGTACGGCATTGACCTAACCGCTTGGATGGTGCAGTGGTAAGAACTGCTGGCTCATAATCAAGATGTGCCCGGGTTCGACCCGGGGACATCTGCTTTGAGTAGTGAGCTACTCTTATTCTTACTATTATAGAATAAAAATATACATTTGATTTGACTCTGTAACAGCTGGTGTAAATTTATAGTACTTATAAAAGTTAGCGTTTTTTTAAATTCAGTTTTATTCTCTCAGTCACGTTCACATTCACACTCCCCCTGATATGACACTGCATATTTTCAAATAAAGACGTACTATTACAGAGTTGAACTCAGATGAGGATGAGGGTTCTACATTGGAGAAAGAGAACAGAAGCCCTCCCCGCAAGTAACATCCACTCACGTATAAGAACAACGCAGCTGCACCAGACATAAAGGCAAAAGATGGCACCGTATGGAGGCAGCAACAGGTCAGGCGTCATCCTGCCACTCAGTCTGCCCCACACGTGTCCTTCAAAGAAAAAACAAGGCTTACTGAACTTGTCAAAGTATTACACAAAGTCCTATTTGTGATTATGTTTTGTGATGGTCTTTATATTAAGAACATTTACTGTACATATTACTTATGTAAAAGCCAGATTGAATGTTATTTACCTTGATTTATTTACTTATCTTCCTACAGCGTAAAGTGACAAGTAGACTGCAGAGTTTCCTGTGTTTGATCGACACGGGCATGCTGACAAAGTACATGTGTACTGAAGTGACTTTAGCTGCAGGTGGAAGCTCCTGTTGTTATGGTTCTGCCTTTGTCCAGAAACGGTTTCACAGGCTTTATGAACTTAGTCTCGGAAAGTCTTTCTCCTGGGGGACGACTGGGATCTTTTCCTGAATAAGAAGTAGCATTGCACATGTACTTTATTAGGAAATTAGTACTTACTTACAGTTGCGTAGAGTGCGACAGGAGCTTCCACCTGCAGCTAAAGTCACTTCAGTACAAAACAAAAGACACTGATGGAGAGATGTGAATGAATTTTAGGTGTGCCGGGATAGTGGGAGTTTTTTCGTAGGCTTCAGGGATTCTAGTGCTAAGTGAATCTAAGTGAATAACTAAAATAAGTTGAAACTATTATCTAATTGTAAATGCCAAGCATTCCATACCCGAATATGTGGACCACAATATCAAATCAAATTTTATTCTTAAGACATTTATTTTGACACGATACCATTAATGTTGCCTTGATAAGTCTTAAATTTTTCTAGCCATCAAGATGTCGCTTTGCTTGCGTTTTTGGTTTTGTGTAAGGACTAGAGAGAATCAGTGGTGGGTTTATAGTAAGAACCCCTGTGAGCATAGCCTTTTCAGTGGCACATTTTGCCACATTCTGCTACAATGTCTAAATTTACTCAAAACCGTTACATTTTCTAGGTGAGGCCCTGAAATAAAAATTATTAGTGGTTGGAGTGAAATAGATCAAGTTCATCAGTTTATTAGGACCAATATTTCCAAAGTTGCTGTAGACATGTTCTGGGCGTTTTGTTAATTTGAAATCAGCAACCTGTTACTCAGAAATATATCTAATGATAGAAGTCTGTATATTGCAGAATTTTAACAAAGGTACAGTTTTATTTTAAAACTGTTTTGGTTTTCTTAGTCATCAGATATAAAGCTCTGTCTGGGTGCTCATTGTGGACTAAGGCAGATTTCAGCTGTTAGCTTGCCATCAGTTAAACTCGGTAGATGGCTAATGATTATGAAAATGGATGGCATTAAAGTAACTAGTAATTTGCCAGAACCAGGCTATAGTAACAAGTGCTTGGGTGTTTGGTTGAGCATTTCATTATACTTTTATTTTGTTTGCCTTCCTTACAGAAGCATCTGCAGGAGTTGTTAAGAAATGAACAGGCAAAAAGCAAAGAGTACATTAGCATGATGAGACGAGATGATGAGAAAATTAATCTTGTGATGGTGAGTAGCTTCATTTTGTGTGGGTCCCTTTATAGTAAGATTGTAGCAAAAGTTTTACCCAAATTATACACAAATCATGCTTCTTCATGGTACATCAGTGCTTCTCAAGTTAAGTCCTTGCAATCCCATTGTGGTGGCAGGTTTTTACTTCAGCCAGCCAGAAAATTGAGTGATTTAACCTGTAATTGATCTCATTGTTTACTTAACTGATCTTATAATTTCTTCTTTTGTAACCCTTCATAAATTTGCAGTGGTGTGAGATTTACATTTTTTAAGAAATTTAGAAATATTTGGATTTTATGCCATAGTTTTAGATGTTAAACACCTTTTTCATTTTCCCAATAATTCATCTGTTGTATTATCAGGATGGAGTTAAGGGCATTTTCTCCCTTAATAGTTTCTTAATAATAACAATTAATGAGAAGCAGAGTAGACTTCAGGCTAAACAACACTGAATGCTGAAAAGCTGAGAAGACGTCAGTGTGAGACCCATGATCATGGTCATGCTCATTAGTAAGTAAAAAAAGAACCCTGGAAATGTATGGGAATCCTGATAATGACAAAGACAATTTAAAAAATTGGTAAAATATAATTGCCCCCTTGTAACATACACAAACACTTGCTACATACCAACAAAAATTTAGCAGACCCATGTGAATATTAAAAAATAAGCCTTGTAAGGAAGTAGGGAGGCTTTTGTTTCAAAAAGAAAAAGATAAATGCTATTACTTGTAACTTGGATGGATGCAGCCATTTCGTAAGACAAGAACTGACCATGGACAAAAAGCCAAACCATTGCAGGGCACCCTCACTCAATGTGCCAGGTTAATCATCCCTTAACCATGTGTCTTTTTGTGTTGACGAAAAACCTTGAGAATTCTGCCCTCACAGGGGGTACAGGTACAAACTTTACACAAGGAAATGTGCACAGCAAGATTCAAATGCAGGGCTTTGGAGCAGCGGTGATGCCAGATTGTCACTTTTTATGTAAAAACAATGTTTGTCAATACTCCATCTAATGCAAATTAGTCTTGAAGTAACTGAATCTACTGTATATTCAACAGTCTTTAATTGTGAAATATTAACAACAATTTCAACATCATTTCTTGTAGTCCAAACTTGGATTATGCACAGTAGTTACACTACTTGTCTGTTGATTCTCTAATAATTTAATAGATCCAAAAATGGTTTTATGTATGTGTGTAAATAATACACATTTCTACTGTTCAGGTGATCTCTCTTGTCAGTTCATAATTATGTTTATGATGCTGCGGTGAACTAACTAATTCTTATTAGTTATAAGTGATTGTTTGGGGACATGTTGAGGACATATGACTGTGGTTACATATTCTTTGCAGATTTTTTTAGTTTATTTTACTCATTTTGGGACATGCTGGGGTGCCTACAGCCAAGTACCTTCCCTCCTTCTACAAGAAGATGACAGGAATGTGCCAACTGCTCCTTTGATCCTGTACTGTACAGCCGTGGCCAAAAGTTTTGAGAATAACACAAATATTAATTTTCACAAAGTTTGCTGCTTCAGTGTTTTTAGATGTTTTTGTCAGATGTTTCTATGGCATACTGAAGTATAATTCCAACCATTTCATAAGTGACCCTGTGTTCGGATTCAGCGGGTTGGTAAATGGATGGATGGATTACATTAATATGTTTATGCAAAGAGTCAATATTTGCAGTGTTGCACCTTCTTTTTCAAGACCTCTGCAATTTGCAAATAAAGAATGGTACCAAAACATCCTCTCAACCATTGGCTTGGGGAACAAAACATCGAAATTTGGGGTCCATGACCAGGAAATTCCCTAGACCTTAATCCCATTCAGACCTTGTGGTCAATCCACAAGAGGCAGGTGGATAAATAAAAACCCACAAACTCCAAGCATTGATTATGCAAGAATGGGCTGCCATCAGTCAGGTTTTGGCCCAGAAGTTGATTGACAGCATGGCAGGGCGAATTGCAGAGGTCTTGAAAAAGAAGGGCCAACACTGCAAATATTGACTCTTTGCATAGACTTAATGTAATTGTCAATAAAAGCCTTTGAAACTTATGAAATAGTTGGAATTATACTTCAGTATACCATAGAAACATCTGACAAAAATATCTAAAAACACTGAAGCAGCAAACTTTGTGAAAATTAATATTTGTGCCATTCTCAAAACATTTGGCCACTTGGTATTCATGTACTCAGTTGTGTCTCCACAACAGGGTTTGTGTCTTGAGGAATATTTGATCATACAAACAATGTAATGTTTCAGAAATTGACTGTATATTAACCTCAGAAATGTCTTTTTTTTCCATTTTAGTTGTTAGTTCAATCATTTTTGATGATATTATAAGAAATCAAGAAATAAGTTTCTTGATTCTAAAGAGCGACCCAAGAGTTTGCCTACTTTAAATGCACAGGGTGGCACTGTTTTGCTATATTGGCTTCTTTGCTCCTGCTGTCAAGTATGAATGCCTTAAAGATCAGAAATATGACCAGAGAGCCTGTCCTGCTAATGGTGAGACTAAACACAGTATGCAAGTAAGTGCACATTAAGTTTGATTGAGGACTCAATAGCAATTTCATACGGACCTCTCTTCCCTGAGCAACTTGATTTTTTTTTTATTCTATTGTTAGTGCTAATACCCCCATCTTAATTAAACGTCTCAGTTAAACCCCCTGCAATTAAATATAAAATTGCTCACTCTAAATGCACAAATAAAGTATAGTTAAAGTAACATACAATTAAAAACAAAAGAAGCTATTCAAATGTGTAATGTGTACATAGAAAAAATACTAAATACTCTTTTGAGAGTGGTTCTTAGAGACATAATATAGTAGTATGTAGAGATGTCACAATTCCAGAGTTTTTGCATTCAGTTAAAATACTAGTTAAATCTTTCAATACTTGATATCCATTTAATATTACAGCTAAAACCGTAGTCGCATTCAACCACTTTTAAATAAAAGTACCTTCATTATTAAAGTAAACAATATTGTCCCTTTTTCTATAATACGATATATAAATAACAGTAAAAACAACTTTAAAATGCACTTCTATCCATCAAGTAGTTACCCAACTATCATTTAAGTAAATTAGTGTTGCCATTCATAAATATCAAAATACAACACAGCGCTTGAATTTTAATATGTGATAGGCAGGGCAGGGTATTAATCTTGCAGGGCTTTCAGTATAGGGTTTATAAAGAATGTTATCATGAATTACCTGATTTATTTTATCATTAACACATTCTAAATTTGTTTGACATTTAGTCTCTAGCAACTGAAAAATACTGCTTAAAATCAATACTAAAAGTTCAAATGTAATCAATATTATCTACTGCTAAATTAGTGAAGTCCAAGATAATTCAGGATATTTTCATTTAAACAAAACTCTTTAAAGTTGTTTTTCAAATAAATGCTTTTAAATTCTAACTAGTCAGAAAATCACTCTGTTAGGTTTGTAATATTTGCAATTGTAACATTATATTTGCATAATTAGCTGGTGTGATGGACTGCTACGGCCCTTTTCTGTCTGGAGGGCCAATGTACTGGAGGGACCGAAGGAGTAGACGTGCACAGGACACTGCCACCCCAGAGCGCTAGATGGCAGCCCCTCTGGGTTGCAGCGGCACCTTGGATTCCTGCGGGGTTCCATAGGAGTTGCAGTTTGGCATTGCCCTTTTGGGTTCCACCAGGGGAGCCACAGAGCCCTACTTTGTGTTTCCAGAACACCTGGGAGTACTTCCAAATAATGCTGATGAGCCACCTGAAGTGCTGTCAGGTGCAGCATATAAGGAGCTGACTCACCTCACTCGAGGAGCCAGAGATGGGAGAGAAAGGATGCTGCCGCTTGCCTGAGGAGGAGTGAAGGCAGAACGAACAGAAGGAAGTAGAACTGCTGTGTTTAACAGTGTATTGTACTTTGTGCTGGGACTGTGCATTGGTGGGGAAACACAAGGAAAGTGTTTCTAACTATAAATAAATGTGTGTATTGCTGTACTTCTGTCTAGTGTCTGTTGTATTGGGTGTTTGGGGCTGCTGGAGCACCCTGGTGATCACACTGTTTTAAAAACTTACTAAAGAGTAATATTTAACAGATGAATCAGATTAATTCAAATTTAAAATTTTCAGATGTCACAATTTAAAAAAAAAAAAAATTTAAAAAGTCACAAACACCTGGGGCCTTATGTGTAAAAAAACTTTCATAGATTCCATATTAAAGTTTTCCTTACACTAGAAAGGCAAAAATGCTATATACACCAAAAAAATAAGATTCATGACATTTGAAACACAAATGCACTATGTTAAGTGCACTAAATCTAAAATAAAGGGTATTGTTTCCTCAGTTTTTAAAGCCACAGTTAATGTAAATGTGTTAATTAACTAGTTAGGTGCATAGTATAGTGACACAGTGGTATTGCTGCTGCTGCCACCTCATAGTAAGGAGTCCTGGTCCTCCCTGCTTGGAGTTTGGATGTGTGTGTGTTTGCGCAGGGGTTTGCTCCAGTTTCCTCCCTTAGTCCAAAGACATGCAGGTTAGGTGAACAATGCTAAATTGTCCCCTGATGTACGTGCGTGTGTGTGTTCATGCCATTGCTTTCTCCTGCCCTTGATAAGTGGGTTTAGTGGATGGTTGGATCAACAAATTACTATTATCTGTCCATCCCAAAACAACTCATAACTGCACACTGTCAATCTTTAGAACAGAAAGAGAAATACTCTGTTCAATTTCAATTACAGGTTAGTTCACTGGGTATGACGTTAATCTGCATCCAGCCCTGTAAGCAGGTCCTCCAACTTACAGGGAAAATTTAGAGGTTGGTGGCAGGATTGGCACTCCAGCCACCTTAAAAAACCTTACACTGTTCCAGTGTGGTGCTGAGGTGTCACCCACTTCACTCGGGTCTTAATCCAGGTGGTTTGTCATGTGGCGGGTGCTGTAGTGCGCCATCAGCGCATACTTCCATCCTCTCCTCCTCCTCCTCTGACTGTTTCAGATTTAGTCTGAGAGAGGCATTTTCTACTTGAATATGTTGCATACAGTATGTTCTTCTTTTACATGCTTGAAACTCGCTTCTCTTTGCCAAACAGTTCCTTGATAGTCTGTACAATGAAACAGTAAAGTTTGTGGCTGCAACTTATGCCTGCCTATACAAACACAGTGTGGTGGTCTGAGCAAATCTCCATCACACATGTCCTGGTGTAAAATATTTAAAAAACAAATATATGATATCGGACTCTTTAATGAAGCAAATACATAACAGAAAACACTCCAACTTTCAAATCAGTTAACTAAGCTGCACCTGAATATTACACTATATGTACATTTTCTAACTTCTTAAAATATAACATATTTTACCATAATTGAAATACATGGACAAACAAACTTAAAAACAAGTTTTTTACCATTTAAATATTGTTAAAGGTATTTGTGTTCTTTTTCATGATGATAACTGACATGCAAGCCAAGTTAAATATCCTATTGCCATCATTTTGGAGATGTGTGCTGAATTGGAGCCTGCATTAAAGAGACTATCCCTGTTCTGTTGCAGGTTTACAAAATGGTTGTGCAGAATGTGACTGAAATACACAATGAAACAAGACTTTCTTCTGTTCATGTCATAGTTTTGTTGTTGTCGTTTTAGCGACTTATTTCAGCATAAGTGTGCATAGGACTTATGGATGGTCAAAACATTCCATTTAGCCAATTTTTACCCCAAGAAGTGTTTTTTTTTAAACTCTGACTTTTGTGTAAGAAATGGCCTACGCCTGTTACCGAACATAAGCAAGCTTTATACACAAGGCCCCTAGTGCTTTATCTGTCCAAACATATCTTCCTCTGTTTACATTTGTCCATACTTTAAGGCATCCTATGTGAAATTAAGCTTGTCAGTTTTACATTAATTCATTATTTCAGAACTCTTGTAAAACAGTTTTTGTTGTGCTATGTTCAGATTCTCTTATATGAGCGATCCGCTTTTTGTTGTATTTTGTTTGTGGTTATCGTCCATCTTCATCTTTTGTTGTTTGAGGCACAATGTCGTGGTTTTTAGCACTACTGTCTCAAAGCACAGATCCCATGTTTGGCCATAATAATCACTCTGGCACAGTTGGCAAATGGTTACCTAACCCTCATGGACACTTAGAAGATCATTGTGCCGTTGTAATCCACTCAACTAGTTCACTTCCTCCTTCCCTGTTGACTTTACTGCATTTTGTGGAGTTTGGTAAAGTTTCCAAGCAGTTCAGTGATTTTGCCAAACACACAGCAAAGCAAACTCTGCATTGTTCATTCATCACAAATGCAGTGCTATATCCTCACCACTGTGAGCCATTTTTATATGCAATTTTTCCACCCATTTTTCTTATGTATTATTGTGCCTTCCAAAGTAATTTGTCTACTTGCAGTCATGCATGAGTGTTGTACTAATTTTTCACTCTGTGCTGTCAATGCTGTATAAAAGCCAGTTCTGGTATGTTTTGGAATTTTTATGGTGACTTAGTACTGAAGTGTTGATAAATGTGACATCCCTAGTAGTATGAATATACTGAATATTATGAATAGAGGATCAGATTATCTTAGCTTAATATAAGTTTTTCATTTCTCATCCCCATTTTTTCCTTTCTTTAAGTATGTTTATATTTTTAGTAAGAACACTTCACTAAAACATTTTTTTAAATATGCAAGATCATTTCTTATGAAACCTGTGGTCTCTTTTGTAGAGAAGTTCCTCCGAGCTCAAGCAGAAAGTACAAAATGAATTCTGTGCCCTACACCAGATCCTATATAATGAAGAGCAGGCAGTACTGGAAGAACTAAGAAAGGAAGAAGATGAAATGCTGAACAAACTGGAGAGACACATGCAGGAACTGAAGGAGGCTGTGAGGCAGGCTGAGGAGAAAATTAGCATGATTGGAAACTCACTTGATGCCATTAAAGAGAACTTGATGGTGGAGGTGAGTGGAGAGCTAGATAGCCACATACAGTAGATGTTCCTGCTTAGGGCATCTATCAAAAGTGACATAGTCATGAAGGTTATAGATGAATTTGACAGAGAACAAATTGGGAACAAAACAGAGGAAAGATGAAGGAAAAGGGTACAATGATACTTTTTAAAATTTCTTCACAGGATTTTCATTTAAAAATGAACTTTTTTATTTCGGGATGCTGCATTATATGTTGGAGTCAAAATATTGCATTTTCTCTATAGCCTGATGTGTAAGCACTGTGATTAAGCATGTTGACTTTGCATGTGCACTTCACCATGTTTACTTCAATTTACTGACCTTGTTACACTGGAGTACTGAAAAACTGAGCAAGGATAAGGTAAAAAAAAATGAAACATTTGGTTGATTTCAAATGGACCCAAAGTGATCTCACTAATTTGGACTTATTCCTGGCCTAGTGAAGTTTCACTGAGTATTACTTTAAAAAGTGCTAATGCAGGCTTCTTACTAGTGTGTGTACAGTATAAGTAATTTTACTCGGCTAGCTCTCCTGACTTGTGTTATCTTCCATTTAGTATATGCCTGAACAAGTCAAGCAAGCTACTGTATTATTTAGTGGATTTGGAGATGCAAGATTTTTGTTAAGCCTCTAGTGATTTCAGGCTTTTTTTTCACTTCTAGCAAGCTCACAGGAAACAAAGACTTAAAAAGGGAAATGGCCAAAATATATCAGGGTTATTTGGTGAGTCCAAATTAGCCCCATGTGGATGTGTGGAATAAGGCCTGCAATGGACTGTTGCCCTGTCTAAGGATGGTAAAAAAAAGTTCTTATAATTAGCAAGATATGCTGGGTATGGTTTGATGGGAAATTTACCTCTAGCTGGGACTGATTAAATGCAACACCGTTGGACTGATTCAGATTTGCAATACGTCATGGAAAGGAGTATTTGGATTAATTTACAGTCATTTACAATGTAATCCTATCTGGATTATATACTGCTTGTATCAGTTGATCTTGGTATAATTTTGCTATAATTTTTAGTGTATGTCTGTTGATTAATATTTAAAACTTTCAATTGGTTATAAACTATACCAGTTTACAGATTCAACAATTTCTGTCAGTGTTCATCAGTTTAAAAGATATTTAGAAATGTACATGAGGCGATTGCCTTGTGTGACAAAACAATAGATAAATTGGGAATAGTCTGTTTGAATGCTTGAACAATACATAGTAGGTGGACAGTGTACATATTTGTACATATTTGTCAAAATATACAAAAGAAGTGCAAAACCCAGGCAGAGCTAAAATTTGTGGTTGGGGACAGGGAAGTCTGGGCTGACCTTCTTGGCCTGCAGTCATCGTGACCTTCACCAGGAAATACAGTTTCAGAAGATGAGGGTTGGTGAGCTTTGTTGGGCTGAATGGCCTGTACTTGTCACAATTTTTCTAATGTCAGGTTCAGAAATGTGCCATTTTTGGGTAAAGGCTGTTATAAAACATTTTTGTTGAAGAAAAATTAAACTCAATTAAATTAGACATTATTAATATAAGTCCATAACTGTTATACAAGTCTAGGGCAGTCAACAGCAACTCAGATTACCATTAAAATACTTTCATCTTTGCATTACAGTAAATTGTCTGAAATCTGACAATAGTTCAAGTATCGCCATTTTTTTGATTCATTTAAGCAAATTAAATATGTTGCTAATAATAATGATTTAGGTATTGTCAGATTTACATTAAATTATGTAAAGCTTGAATACCAGAAATAATTTGTAATTTGAGCTTTTCTGTTATCTTTGTATTCCTTCATCTTATTGGCTAGGAGTCTGTTTGGCTGGTTAGTTGTGCTCAAAAAATAAATTTGTACTTTAAGGTTGGGGCTTCATTTGCATGGTAAAGTAGTACATTTTCAGGATAACAATGTGCTGTTTACACAGTAATGCATATTATTTATTTGTTTAAGTCACTAACCATAGTTTAATTTTTGTTTCAGGTTGCAGACTTAAATACTAGGTAAGTCGTTATTCCAACAAATTGTTGTTGCACTAATACTGCCATATAGGGAAGGGTTTATTAAACACCTTCTCAAACTAGCCTTTTTTCCCTGTTGAATAAGGAAGACTGCCTGGCCTAATGATTATCTGAAGACTAATGTCTGCTTATTTTTTTATTTTAAAATTGGGTCAGTGTGGAAATGCAGTAACTGTGTCCTGTTTTTAAATTACACTCTAGGTTGTTTTCTGAGTGGAGTTTGTACTTTCTTTCTGTGTCTGTATGGGTTTCCCTCCCACAACACAGAAACGTGCAGATTACATTAACTGGAACTTTAAAACTGTCTGTAGTGTGAGTTAATGTAGATGTGTGCCTTGCAATAGGCTGGAGGCCTGTCAAAGGCTGTTTCCCACCTTGTTCCTAGTGTTATAGAGATTAGCTGTAGCTGTCCTCAACCCTGAATTTTTAAGCTTAATCAAGAATGTGCCTATTATCAAATATTTTATGAAAAAATGCATGAAGATGCAAAAGTAATGACATCTGTTAGTCAGACAGAAATACACCCGTCAATAAAATTTGACATTGACTGTCAGTCACAATGAAAACCAGTCAACAGTTATTTAAAAGTATTTTTTCTACTATTAAAGAATAATGTTAATTGTTACAAGTAATTTTAGTTGTAAATGTAGCAAGCTGCCTTTCAACCCAGTAAAATAAACTCCAGAGACTTTGCTAAGTTGCTGCCATTGCTGTTGTCAAAATATTTAACAAATTAATATTGGCTAGTTATATGAAGGTTTTCAGGTTGTTGGCCAACTGAAATGTAAAACAAGCTTGGTTTTAAAATTTCTGTAATACACTGCTAAAAAAATTATGGGAACACTTAAATCACATAATTGGATCTCAATGAGCAACATATTCAAGTGGAAAATCTTTACTGAGTAATACTGTGTAATTTATAGATAAGAAAATGATGTAACAAAGGTCAATGAAAACCAAAATCATCAACCCATTGAGGGTTAGATTCAATGTTACACTGAAAATCAAAGTCAAAAATTGAAATTACTGGCAACTCGTAATGTAGCTCAGTAGTGTGTGTGGCCCCCATGTGCCTGCATACACTCCCAACAACGTCTGGGCATGCTACTGATAATACAGCGGGTGGTGTCCTGGGGGATCTCCTCCCAGAACTGGATCAGTGCATCACTGAACTCCTGGTCAGTCTGTAACACTACCTGGCAGCGTCAGGTGCACCGATACATAATGTCCCAGAGATTCTCCGTCAGATTCAGGTCTGGAGAATGTGCGGGCCAGTCAGTGGCATTAATGCCTTTGTCATCCAGGAACTGCCTACACACTCTGGCCACATGAGGTCAAGCACTGTCCTTCACCAGGAGGAACACAGGACCCACTCTACCAGTGTAAGGTCTGATAATGGCTGAGGATTTCATCCTGGTACCTAACGGCAGTCAGGGTGCCGTTGTCTAGCATGTGAAGGCCTGCGTGACCCTCCAAGGATATGCCTCCACAGACCATCACTGACCCACTACCACTTCTGGCACACTAACACTGAGAACATTCAGACAATGAATTATATAGCAGAAGTGTGTGAAGAAACACAACAGGGGCTCCTTTATACCAACGGCTATACACCTTTGTAGTGCCTCACTGAGACTGACAATTTCAGAAGTTTTTCTTTTGTTGCTTTTAAAATTTGTCTTAATTTTTTAGTCATTCTGTTCAGACCATAGTGTGTGTGTGTGTGTGTGTGTGTGTTTCTATATATTTATTTATTGAAAGAGCTTCTGTAAAAATCCAAATTTCTCCCTAGGGACAAATAAAGTTCTATCTAATCTAATCTAAATAGTTAACTAAAACATTTTAGATTTCTTTGATGGATATAATGAGTGTAATGAAATGCTAGTCCCAAATGTCTCACCACTCATATTCTAGATATTTAACTAAAATGCATTATTTCTGTTGGTGTGATTATTCTATGAACTTACATTCCCATTTGGGAAGCAGAGGGTAGCCAGAATGCATTTCAGAACACCTCCTGGGACGTCAGTTCACATAGTTAATTTTGCATTTTCTGTCAGTTTTGGCATATATCCTTATGAAATGTGTTAGACCAGTTAGACTGTATAACAGAAATTCACATTTGATTATTTATATTACTTTCTCAAGGTCTGTTGCAGAGGTTGGAAAAGAACCAAAGGCAGATGTGCCCTTTTTTATCAGTAAATATAGTGGACCCTTACAATTTGCTGTCTGGAAGAAAATGATAAAGCTTATTAAACCAGGTAAATCTAACAATCGTTCATTTGGCTAATGTGGCCTACCTCCTGTAATTGGCTGCTAGAAATGTATAGTGTAATTCAAGCAGTCTGTATAGATTTTCATGCAGTTTGTTTCTTGCTACATGTAACACTATATGACTTTGTTCAATTTTGTAGGCCTGACTCACCTGACTTTTGATCCTGATACTGCTCATCCTAACTTGATTCTATCATCAGACCAACTCTCAGTAGTGGAGTGCAATAAAAAAGTTTGCAGCACCCAGCACCCCAGACGATTTATACAGAGTGTGAATGTCCTTGCAGCTCAGAGCTTTAGTAGTGGTAGACATTATTGGGAAGTACATGTTGGTAACAAGACCAAATGGGACCTTGGTGTGGCAGCAGAGTCTGTTGATCGGAAGGCAAGAGTCAAACTGTGTCCTGAAAATGGTTATCTAACCATCCGTTTACGAAACAAGAATGAGTACTGGGCAGGGACACAGCCTTGGACCCCACTTTGCGTCAAGCATCTGCTGCAACGGGTGGGTGTTTTCCTGGATTACGAGGAGGGGAAAGTGTCCTTCTACAATGGTGAGCGTATGGAGCTGCTCTTCTCCTTCTGTACCAGCTTCAATGGCCCCATCTATCCTTTCTTCAGCACTTGTTTTAGTGATGGGGGTACAAATGCTGAACCTCTGCAACTATTCCACCTCCAGCTCTAGCCATTCTTTTGTTAAAATACAAGCCTTTTTTATTAAACTATAATATGGATATGTCATTTTCTGAGGTTCTGTAGAACTTTATGTTGGCTAGTAAGGGCATTTTTGTGACGGAATTGGGTTCATGTTGGTACGGACACCCATTCTGGCTAGACATGCTTACATATTCATATTCAAACGTAACACTAGCTTAATTTGTTGTACAAATTAAATTTATTACAATTTTGAAGCAGTTTGCCATACCTTCATGTGTAATTTAATGTTCATTATATTAACCATAATGCAAATAGTTAATCATTGACTGTTTATCTGCAAGATCATTAGAATTCTTTTGCCTGGAATTGTGGGAGTGTTCTTTATATTCCTGACCCTTTACCAATCATTGTAAGAAATTGTCGTCTTTTATTTGTATTATTATTATTCCACAGAGGTATTTAGTGTACAGTATGTTGGAAAGCAGCAGTTATAACTGTGCTATCCTTCCTTTTTCTGGAAGAAACAGGCCTGCTCAAGTCCATAGAGCAAGTAACTTGTTGAAGAGATGACCAAGTCTTGTTAATAATAAAATAAAATTTGTCAATACATTTAACAGAATGCTGCAAAGAGCTGATGTCTTTTGTTTGTCTTTATTGGAACTGGTTTAAATTGCATATACAGTTTTCACAAGATTTATTACTTGAGAATTTGACTTTCTTTTTAAGTTAATCCTTGGTACTTGCACCCGCACAGTATCACACACAAAACATGAGTATTTAAGCATGCAATGTCTTTTTGATTCAGTAAGTCTTGAACACAAACTAAGGAGCACAAGATGTTCATTTTATGTCTAGTATAAATATGCACAGGAAGCAGTACAGACTTAACTCTTTGAGGGCTGAATATTCTTTCCAAAAAGCATAGTTTCTGAAAAGCAATGGTTTCACACAGAAATCAATATAAAATGTCTGTTGCTGCATGCTGCGTCTGCCACTGCTAAGAATGTATGGCAGGCTTGCTACCAGGCTGTCTTCGTGTGGCTGGGGCAGCATCATCAGCGGTCATGGTCTCAGTGCATTGCCATCTGGTTTCTACCTCTTATAATTGTTAAGTGGCAGTCCTCCTGGTGAACATTGCTGTAGGCATGTCCGCTACATGAACCTATTCAGCACCATGATTAGCTGGGGACCAGTCAGCTGAAGCTGGAATCTCACATTCGTTTCCGATTACTTGTATGAAAATCGGAGTCCGACAAGTCATAGTCCAGTTCAGAGATAATAGGCAAAGTTTCGTCCATGGGGTATTTTGCTTTACGTATTTGCTTTGATCTCTCGCCAGATGTCAGTGCCATTTTTGCTCTTGTTTGTGCCTTACTACTGTACTTGCGCAAGTGCTGGAAATTTCAGTCAAACCAATGAAGCTAACTTTCCTTCTAGCAATGAGAGTCCTACTAAAACATAGCGGTTGGTTCTGTCACAGTTTACACTTGATTACCATCGTCAACTCCTCCTTTTGACAAAAGTCAACATCAGCCCTGAAAGAGTTAATAGTGATCAGAACATTTGGTTTTGTGGAGGGATGTGACGGTCAGGGTTGGCTGCAGTTGCCTTAACCCTCTGGAGCCCAGGATCATTGATAGTTATGAACCAAGAAGAGCCAGTAAAATGAGAACATGTAACAAGGAAGAGGTAGGTCCACTCAGAGTGGTTGGCCACTTCCGCCTTCGGGTACAGTACAGGTGCGACCCTGCCTCACAAGCGATGTCTGGCTGGCATGCTCATCTTGGAGTCACTTCCCAATCCCCTGCCTTCTCCCCAAAGTGCCACTAGCTCATCCACCTTCCTGACTTCTTTTATGTCTTTCTTCCCTTTAACCTCTGAACTTCATCTTTACTTTTTTTTTTTTAAACTTGTTTTGCAACAAACCCCTTTCACCACAAAGGGTAAAAGCAGTTGTACTGTTCATGGGAGAGATGCAAAAATGTGTCTGGAACTGCAGTCTAATAGCTAAGGAGGTGTGGAAGGTTACAGTTGCAGGTTCAAGCCTCAATTTTTAAAAGTCACTTGGTAGACTCTTAAAAGGTACCATATGAAGCCTAGCCATGGGGATTGCTCAAACCCTTCTGGAAATATGTGATATTACAAGAAAAACACAATTGTCTTTGACTAAAAAGGTAAAATAGTTTCAAGAAGACAAAGAAATAAATTCACACTAATGCAATTTCCACCAGACGACTGGAGTAGTTAATCTGACTAAGCAGAAGTTGGGAAAGCCCCAGACTAGTTTTAAAGCAGCTGACAAACAAAAAGTAAGTCATGTGGGCAACATGCTTCTCTGTGTTGAGCAATATGGCACAAAATCAAATTTTCAAGTTCCCAAATTTGTTTGATTACCTTCCTCAAAGATCACTTGTCATTTTAATTTTTGGCAAATTTGAGTTAACATAAATTGACACTATAAACAACTATAACCTGTCAAGATCCTTACTGTTAATGAAACTTTGTAAACATTACATGTTCTGAGGACATCATTTAAATGTTCTGTGTACTAAGCAGATTAGTCTTTCAGTTCTTCATTTTATTTCTTTTTTTCCAAACCTATAAAAAATGCATAAAACAGGTACTACATGATGAACACACACAAATATAAGATGGCCTGAGTTAGTTGTTGAGTTGTTTGTTACTTTGACTTGTGTCTAATTTTAAAATGACAACTACCTGAAAAAAAAAATTAATTGATTTATTTTCACTGCACTTATCCTATTGTAGGTTGCAAGGCTGACTAGGCCTCCGCATCTTTACATCTTGTGTCTGTGCTGGATCCTGTCCCAGTGGGCTTTGCCTTGTATACAACCTGTGAGAGGCACAAAGAGGTGTACAAACTACATGCTTAGACCACCTCATTTTTGATCTGGAGAAGAAGAGATTCTTCCTTTATGTTCTGCCATATTGATGAGCTCCTCACCATTTCTCAGAACTTTCGCCCAACAATCCTGTGGAGGGGAATCATTTTTTTTTTCATCTTATACTCACAATCTCAACCTTTCCTTCTGTTCACAGAGTTTTTTAGCATAGCATGTTTAAACCCAAACTTTTTTTATCTGTAGACTTACCTGCCACTTTAAAACTGTGGCCTATAACATTTTCTTTGTTGGTCAATCTCCTAATTACCTGTTCTCACTTATGAACTAGACAACAATGAATTTGAACTCCTCCACCTAGGTCAGCTGCTCACTCTTTACCTCAACACAAACAAACCTTCCTAAAAGGACCACAAACGTAGATTTGGAGGTGCTGATTCCTTTCCCAGCCATATCAAGCTCAGCTGTGCAATATTTCCATCCATGTTGGAGAGCACAGTCTAAAGAAGTCACAGAAACAACATCATCTGCCAACATCACAGATACAACCCATAAGATCCCAACCTGGATACTGTCCAAGCCTTGGCTATACAGAACAGGAAGCAAGATGAATTCTGCCAAAGGACTAACACCTACATTGAATGCACTTGACTTAGCACAACATCTGCAAACACAATTCTAGATCTTCAAAGACAGGGACCAAATGACTCTTGACAACATATTTCTGAAGAAACTCCCACAGGATAGTGCTGGTGACACAGTCTAGAGGTTTTTCCAAATCCACTAATAATATGTAGAGAAGAGTGGCAATTTTACAAGAACCTCAAATACTATATTTACGCAAGTGTAAAGAATTCATTTTCTGTTCCACAGCCAGAAAAGCAGGGATCTGCATTGGTCCTCTTGTATAACAGCACCCTCTTTTCCAATACCCAGGTATAGGCTTTCCAAGGGAGGCAGACTGTTTTTTCTTGGGTTTTGGAATTATAAATGATAAAATCTATACAATAGTGCAGTGCTTGCCAAACTCGGTCCTGGGGACTCACTGTGGCTGCAGGTTTTTTTTTTTCCAACCAGCTTCTGCTTTTAATTGGAATCCTGGGCTAATTAAGTGGATTGTTATTTCCCATGTTCTGTGATTTGGGAACAATATAGAAATTAGAAAACTAAGTTTGTTAAAAAAATATTAAAATGTATCAAGAAGTTATATGGGAATAATGTATTATTTTTCTTTTTAACTATATTTCCATCTTGATATTCATCCTACTTTTCCAGGTGTTCTAATTGTTTAATTAATCCATTATTTACTAATTAGTACTTGAAGCCTTTGATTATTCAGTGTTGTTTGCCTAGGTGTCTGCTCTGCTCATTTTTTTAATGGTCTTTAATAAAAGGCCAGGTGGCTGTACGTGAACCCTATGAAAAATATTGGTGTCTGAGTTGGGCCTAGGTGGGAGGTGGCTGAGTCCTTAGAGTCAGGAGAATAATGAGGAATGGTCAGAATGATAAGAAATGTAATAAAATGGGTTTCACCCTTGATTCTGGGCTCATTTCTTTGAATTGAGACGGTCCTGTACTTTTTGTAATAAAGAGTACTATGTCTGCCTGCACATCCTTAAGTCTCCGAGTGCCTGCTTTGAGCAGTGTGCTTCACCAACGACAGAACATACTCTTTTGTCCTCCTTTTGAAAAATGTGGACCACCACTCCAGTTGGACATTCCTGAGGCACTGATCTCATCTGAAGAGGTGTTTTAGGAAAAACACCCCTAAGAATAATTTGGTGCTTACAGGATTTATAATTGGGTCATACCCACCCTTATGAGCTTGTTGGTAAAGAGTTGTTTAGTCACAGCAGAAACCTCTGCAACAGTGATGTACTCAACTCCATCTAGTACTTCTAAGGAGTGTTTCCAGGTTTAGGAGCTCATCAATGTACTTTTTTCACACCTTGATTGTATCTTCAAAGCTTACTCACTCTTTCTGAAAACAGCTTGTTCAACATCCAGCCTACTCTTACTTTCTAGCTTGTGAAACTGCTATTATTTTGCCTGCTATACAGGGTGGTGGCATGATGCCAGGTGTAAATGGTTATTTTTGGTCCAAAGAAATGTCGAAAACTGTTGTTAGTGGTTTGTAGTTTTGTTCCTAGTATTGGAGTGCTTATATGGTATCAGATTACTGGAAAAATTCAGTGTGTGAGCGCTGTGCAATTTGAAAGCACATATTATGCTTTGAGCACAAGTGATCCAAGCATGCCTAGCCCATTTGAGCATGAGCAATACATTTTGCAAGGGTTTTATAGTAATGTGATTTTTAGCTGTGTTCTTACGCAGCACTACTGCCAAAATTCTGTCAGCGTGACAAGTTCTGTAAGAGAAAATTTCATTTTGACCATGCATTACACATTGTGAAAACATATGTAGCACATTCAGAAGGTGTTAGACACATTTTGCAAGTGTTCTCATACAGTGTTACTACCATAATAATCTCAGCACGAAAATAGAGAGGCACGGATACAACTTTGTTGATCTAACTAGGAGTAGTCATTGCTAACCAGTCACCCATGAAGCACACCTCCTTCCTCAGGTTCAAACAGTAACACACATAATTTATTTAATGGCTCATGACTCAAAACTTCACAAAAGCATGCATGCAGATTTTTCGCCAAGAAAATCATATTACACTTTTAAAATATTGAATAGACACTCTATGCATGGTTGCTTCTTGGCTTGCTACATAGTCAGGCACCACCTGCAGCTCAATAAAAATTGCATTATGTTTCAAATCATCCTCCATTCAGCGTTATCATTTCCAAAGTAAAGTTGCTTGGTGAGATGGAGTTTTACTTTCCAGCAGGAGGTGGACCATAGAATATATTTCTGAATGAAACTCTGGTGGCAAGCAGCTAATATTATAACCAAAAAACCCATAATTTTGGGAAGTTCTGAATCTTCTCCTTATTTCAAATACAGGCAGATTGAGATCATGAATAACAATCCATTGCTGCCATCTACTGGATGGAGGTTCTAGTTTTATTTATTAGAATTGTAATTTTGTACACTACTAGAATTTATGATAAATCAAATTTTGTCTTAACCTACTGTTTCAAGCAATAGACTATATGACATTCTAATGTTTCTTTAGTACCACGTTGATGACAATTGATCGGTTTATGGTAGCCAATATGATAACAATATTGATTCAAAGTAAAATGTCCAAGTCTTAATCCTTATATAATGATTCCTTCCTTTCAGACTTGAGGACAGTATTTACTTTTATCCCTACTCTGAAACAAATGCATTCCTTTTACACTTTGTTACCAAAGGTTTTATCATTCCCTAAAAACTTCCTTTTTTAATTTGAAATTTAAGATCATATTTGCCTAAAGGTACCTCACAATTTATTTCAATTGTATTCAATGTTTCTTTAGCTAACGTATCTGCCCTTCCATTAAAATGCTCTCCTTTGTGTGTGGGTTTCCACAAAAAATTCACCATTATTTATTTATTTATTTATAAGCCAGTTAAGGCGTGTTTCATTTGCAGCATAAGATTCGGTTTGATGATTTTGTCAAATGAAAGGCAAACAATCCGGATAATGAGTCTGTTAAAATAACTGACATGTAGTATTTTAAGACAATAATAATTACCATCATTTTAGCTGAAAAAATTGATAATTCATTCATTTCCATTTAGGATTGCCCTTTTTCTATATTAATATTTTTAATAAAACATGCAAAGGGTACTCTGTCACTTCATATACTGATCCTCCAAATAATAGGGTAGGGAATCAGAACGGCGCTGGTATGCTTGCTGGCTGCTGCAGAGAGTTGATTCTACAATAAAATAAAATAAAAATAAAAAGAGGAATAACCTTGGTGGTCAATCATCACCCCTAAAGCAGATAGTAGATGTCACATACCAAATTTCAGGTCAATAGTTCAAATGGTTTGTGATTTAAAATCCTGGACAGACAAACAGACATCCACGGTAGCATATTATATAAGAAGATTATGAGAGGGAACTGCTACAAATTCACCTCGCCTTTTTCCCTTTTCAGAAATCATTTAATGAAAGCATATAGAGACACATCTGATTATCCAATTACGACCATCATCTAGCAGAAGCTGATTCAAATTTTATTTTATACAGTATTGCACTATTATAAGAACACACCACTATAAGGCCCTTTACAATGAAGACAGAACAATAAAAACATTTCAGTAATTTTGTAGGCAAATAATGCAGCTAATATAATTGCTTTATAAAAACTAGACTTAACGCCCTCATGCTTCTGATTTTCTAAAACCCTTCTTTTTGTTGCATATGCTACATTTTAGACTATGATTAGTATTACAACTGGGCTAGTATTTGTCCAAACTATTATCTTTCTTTTTGTAGCATGTATCTCTTAAGATGAGGCACAGAAAATATTTTTAAAACTGTGTAATAAATTGTGGTTGCTGCTGTTGTGCTATCACTAACCAAGCTGATATAACACAAATCGCTCCAGAAACTCCTTTCTTCCTAGTGCCATACGACTTTTCAATAAGAAATATTGGAGATAATGTTTAAGGTTTTGATATATATCCTGTTACCTTTTTTTTTTTTTTTTGGTATAGATATGTTTTATCTAACTGCCTTACCTTAACCTTTCTTATTTCTATTTGTATGTGTTGTTTCATTCTGTCTGTTACTTGTTATTAGATGCAACTGAGAAGGCAAATTTCATGTTTTCCTGTGTAAACATGACTAAATAAAGAAACCTAACCTAACCTAACCTAACCTGTGTGTGAAGACAAGGTTGCCACCCTCTGATTTGCCAGAATCATTTAGGTGTTGATCGATTAATATCTTGTTAATTGAATAGAGTCTGCTGTTTCTGAATAAGGTTGCTGGCATATATGTTTCTAAATTTGTTATTAAAGAGTTGAATATTAACATTGTCAGCCATCTGTCACAACTGTAGCATCACCTGTGTTCTGACTGCACAGAGCAGCATTTGATTTGAACAGAGATTGATCTATCTGTAGATAAATCGTAAAAAATAACTAGCCAAGGTCAAAACCGGTAAAACAAGATTTAGTAGCGTTAAATGTACATATTAATCAAGGGGAAGAAATGAGCTTAAAACTAGAATTTCTTTTAAATGTTCAAACAAAAAAATGCTGGGTATTGTGTTGTACTCACAAACGTGGATGATGATGACCATGTTACCGTTGCTGTGCTGATGATGCAATTTAGCCCAACTTCTGGAACACATTTCTCAGCAACTCGTGAACACATCCCTAACTACAGGTTCCCAAGATAACGGCAGCAATTATGAAAAAAAGATGGTATTGTGGGAGAACCTCTTTACTTTTAAACACACTTAAAATGTATCAGATACAATAACCAATGTGACAACCAGATTCCTTAACTTCTAAAATCCTCAAAATGATGTTTCAATTTTTTTTTTTACATTTTATTCGAAAAGAAACAGCAGAAAGTTTAAAAATAAATCCAGGTCAAGACAAACTGAAGCAAGTATAATAGGTAAATCATTCATTTTAAAATGCTTGTAAATATTTGGCCTGGAATGCAATCAGTGATCTCATATGCTACCAATATTAGCCCTGCAGTCACCTGAGTGGAATACAAAACTGTTTCCCGCAGCTCAAGGTCCTAAGACCCTAAAAGATTTTGAAACAGCTAATGCGTGGAAAATTTTTGAGAATGATAAATGTGAACACTGTTTTATATGATATTGTGAACAAGGTTGAAAAACTAAAACAAAATGTCCACAAAAATATAAACAAAGCTTTAAAATTTAATAGCTTTGTTAAAATAATTAAAAAACACACAAATACTGTATATTAATCAAAATGAGTCCAGCAATAAATAAAACCATTATATATAACAGAATAGTGTCTTAGAAGATTAACTGTTACATTTTCTGTGAAAATGGATGACATTTATGATTTTAATTTAGCAAAGAGTTTTTATAACATACTGCTGTATAGTTATTTACACAAGTAACTGTTCTGCTCCGTGGGGAATAGCTGCAGTCTTGCAGAGCCTTTTAAGTTTATCTAACTCATTCATACAAGATGCCGGGAACTGTGATACGCTCATTCTATTAAAAAAATCTAGCCATTACATTTTCAGCTATAGGGTGTTCTTTTGTATTTCTTTCTTATGTAATTTATTTCTCTTTGCCACTAAAGTTTCTTAGGTAGCATTGGAAAGATTTTTCTTATGTATTTATTGGGCCAGCATTTTATCAGACTTTTAATGAAAATGGTGAGACCTAAGGAACAGTTATTCTGTGTCTCTTGCAGTGAACAGATCAAGTTCTGTTTACAATTTCAGCCTCATTTTGGGGAGCTCAGTAGTTGGTATTCTTGCACAGTTGTCTTCGATTTTTGAGAAGTCACTTTTGCTCTTCTGTTTTTCAGTTTATTGTTGTGTTTAGAATATACCATACCATTACCATACCATTTTTATTTGTTAAGCGCTTGAAAACACAGCATTACAACTGACCGAAGCGCTGTACAGTTAAAACAAGCAAGACTAAAAGCTAAATATTAAAAACAAACATTAAGAGAGAATTAAAACAGAGACACTAAAAAACAGGTCAGGGGACCCAATAAAACAGAGAAATAGCAAAAAGCAAGTGGGAATAAGACAGGTTAAGAATTAAAAGCCAATGTGAAGAAGTGCGTTTTTAGGTGTGATTTGAATGTGGTGACTGAAGTGACTTGCCTAACCACTAAAGGTAAGGAGTTCCAGAGCTTGGGTATGAGATTATTTGTCCCTCTAAACATACTTTAAGTGTTTCCCACAGAGCTCCCACATTTGTTTCTACAAAATAATATCACTGGTACAAAACTACCAATTTCTGTAGCAATAAATTTTTTAAAATCTTATACTGCTAGTAATCATAGGCTAAGCAGCCTTGTTCAAGTTAAATTCCAAGTTCCAGGGTAAGTGGAGCATGATGAGAACCAATAATAATAATTCTTTGCATTTATATAGCGCTTTTCTCACTACTCAAAGCGCTCAGCAATTGCAGGTTAAAGGTCTTGCTCAAGGGCCCAACAGAGCAGAGTCCCTATTGGCATTTATGAGATTCGAACTGGCAACCTCCCGATTGCCAGTGCAGATCCCTACCCTCAGAGCCACCACTCCACACAGAACCTTTAAGATGTGACAGAGAAAATCAATTTTATGTTGTCTTTTTTTTTTCTAACATAAATCAATATCCTATTACAAAACTAACTTGGAAATTCAGTTTGTTTTATTAAAAACTAGCCACTGTACCTGTCAAGGATAGGAAGTAGAATAATTAAAACATTTTTACTAGCGCTTGCCTTGTACCTTTAGTACCTTTCCTGTGTATTCACATGTGTCTTCACTGGCGCTCCATTTCCTGAGTGTGCTCTTGAAAAGCCTGCTTCTCTGACTCTGTCATTATTTTCGAGGTCTTCCTCACCTCCTGTCAGCTTTCATACTTTCCATCTTTGAAGGTGACTCTCTCATTATGCAGATTTACTTCACATCACACACCTGTATACATCTCAGGTCACTAACCATGTCATAAGGATCACCACAGACTCATCTCACCGAGCTCATCACTTATTCCAAAAACTCCCATCTGGTAAACACTTCAGGTCAATTAAAACTAAAACTAACAGACACCTCAATAGTTTCTTTCCCAGAGCCATAGTCCTCTCAAACCAGTAACTTAGCCTAACTTCTTATTATGGTATATTCATTCATCCTGTCATGTACTGTTAGAAAGGTGTGAGTGTATACAGCATATATATATGTATGTGTGTGCATGTGCATAAACACTACACACTCACACTTTCACTTGCAGATCATCATTTGCACATCTCCTTTGTGCTATTTATACAGCATAATTGGTATGTGATTTTGTGTTCTGTTGCAAGTAGCTCCAAATCTACCAAGTCAAATTCCTTTACATTAAGTACTGGCACATAAAATTGATTCTGATTTTAAACAAAAGCCTTACTGTATTTTTCTGTTGCTGAATCTACTTATAACCTCAACCAGTATGTGTTGTTAATTGTATACAGGTAAACTGAATTATTAACATTTATTTTGTAGCCTTTGTTGTTTTTTGGCAACTGCTGACACTCTCTGAATCATCCCCTCATAATAATTATGAACAGTTGCCATCCATTGGAACTTCTGTTTTCCATGCTGGTCTGGGGCATGATGATAAGAACACAAAGTTGTCTGCTCATAAATTTTAGTTTTACTTTTAAAAATTTCAAACCAAACAATGAAAATGTACCAAATGAAGAAATTACACCATAAAGTTGTGCTGGTGTTGAAATTGGCATCAGCATTGCTATGGCAAATACGTTGGCAGTTTTTTCTCTCCTTTGTCATGAAGAGTGGCCTTTCTGTGTTACTGGTAAAAGTATGAAATGGAATACTCATATCCAAAGTGACAGTACTGTATGTAGCTCATTAATGTGTATATTCTACAGTACTAGGGTAAGATTTCCCTATTGAGCTAACAAAGAAGCAAAGAATAAAATTATCTAAAAACAGAACTTAAGAAATTATCTAAAAAGAACTTTATTTCTAATTTGATTTCTATAATCATAATTTTCTCACTAATGCTGTTGTAGACAACATTTGGCCTGATGATTTCTGTGTATAATATAGTTTCACAGAAACTTGAGACCTCCCATTTTATGTAAATATAATCAATAAAAGTCTGTGACATGGATGATGTATGCAGTTGCCTAGGGCATGTGTCTCTGATGAAAGACGGTGCACAAATATACAACTGGCCCAAATAATACTTAATGCTGAAGACCTCCACTATTTTTACTGTATAACAACCCCTGCCCACCAATTGGGCACTGCCATATATATCACTAATGCAATAAAACATAAATATGTATAATACCAATATGGGGTTTGATTAATAAATTCAAAAAGGAAACTTCTACTTATTGGAGCAGTTAAATGAGGTGGCAACTTATGAGAGTCTCTGGATTGGAGCCAGCTCTGTATGTTAATGCCCAAGGCTGAATGCATGCACATAAAGTAACTGTAGACTGCCATGGGTAGATTGTTTACTGGAGTGTTCCGTAATTCTAGTCTTTTTTGGATATATCTTTTCCTATAATTGTACCACACAGAAAGCAAGAACTGAAGACCAAAACGTATACTACTTAAAGCATGGATGTAACATAGACAAAGAAGTTTTGTATACGATTTTAAATCAAAAGCATATTTTCTAATGTAAGTGAAATTGGAAATTTGATGAAAGCTATAAAGTCCTCTTGTGTGAAATATGTAAAAACATTTCAAAGATTTATATAAGCATCTCATATTGCTATAGCACAAGGCTCTAAAATTTAGGGAAAACAGGCTGGCAAGCTTGGCTTAGTAAAGTAGTCTAATTTTATCCGTGGGAAGCCACACAAAGCATCCAGTTCATCCAGAATGACTGACAAGCTTGTAAAGAAGCACGGAGCTTACTGTTGTGCAATCCCCACAAGGAAGACATCGACAGGATGCAAGTTAGTCTGCAGCATGACCAGGGGCAACCCTGCCAAAACAGGAACATCTCCACCTCCCCCAGGAGAGAAAGACAAATTTAGATGCTGACCCTAACTCACTAAAACACTGGCTATTAATCAGTGTGGGACAACCAGGAAGCTTGTATGCTATCTGTACCCTCTTCTGCAAAGGTTAATGAATGGCTTTAAATGACAGTTTGATTCAAGTTTTGATGGTCATGCAAGGCACCCATTGTGAATAAATTTGAGAACTAAAGTTGTATTGTCCTAATCTGCAATGACAGCAGCAGCATGTCAAGTTATGTGTTATACTCCAAATTAGCAGCTTGCACCATTTTTTGTAAGGCCTGATTAACACATAACAAATGACAATGACATGATTTGGGAATGGAAGTGAAACCTATGACTAAGGACCACCAGTAAAAGTGTGAATAGAGCTTACACTTAACCCACTCAGGGATTAAGTAAACATGTATACTGTAAAAAAGGACAGGATTTAATGGCTTTGCAACCTAAAGTTATGAGTCGGAGGTTCTTACATGTTCTGTACGTATAGCTGATGTGGCACCAAATAGCTTGCTTAACAAAGGATACAGTACATCCGGAAAGTATTCACAGCACATCACTTTTTCCACATTTTGTTATGTTACAGCCTTATTCCAAAATGGATTAAATTCATTTTTTTTCTCAGAATTCTACACACAACACCCCATAATGACAACGTGAAAAAAGTTTACGTGAGGTTTTTGCAAATTTATTAAAAATTAAAAAATTGAGAAAGCACATGTACATAAGTATTCACAGCCTTTGCCATGAAGCTCATAATTGAGCTCAGGTGCATCCTGTTTCCCCTGATCATCCTTGAGATGTTTCTGCAGCTTAATTGGAGTCCACCTGTGGTAAATTCAGTTGATTGGACATGATTTGGAAAGGCACACACCTGTCTATATAAGGTCCCACAGTTGACAGTTCATGTCAGAGCACAAACCAAGCATGAAGTCAAAGGAATTGTCTGTAGACCTCCGAGACAGGATTGTCTCGAGGCACAAATCTGGGGAAGGTTACAGAAAAATTTCTGCTGCTTTGAAGATCCCAATGAGCACAGTGGCCTCCATCATCCGTAAGTGGAAGAAGTTTGAAACCACCAGGACTCTTCCTAGATCTGGCTGGCCATCTAAACTGAGCGATCGGGGGAGAAGGGCCTTAGTCAGGGAGGTGACCAAGAACCCGATGGTCACTCTGAGCTCCAGAGGTCCTCTGTGGAGAGAGGAGAACCTTCCAGAAGGACAACCATCTCTGCAGCAATCCACCAATCAGGCCTGTATGGTAGAGTGGCCAGACGGAAGCCACTCCTTAGTAAAAGGCACATGGCAGCCCGCCTGGAGTTTGCCAAAAGGCACCTGAAGGACTCTCAGACCATGAGAAAGAAAATTCTCTGGTCTGATGAGACAAAGATTGAACTCTTTGGTGTGAATGCCAGGCGTCACGTTTGGAGGAAACCAGGCACCGCTCATCACCAGGCCAATACAATCCCTACAGTGAAGCATGGTGGTGACAGCATCCTGCTGTGGGGATGTTTTTCAGCGGCAGGAACTGGGAGACTAGTCAGGATAAAGGGAAAGATAACCGCAGCAATGTACAGAGACATCCTGGATGAAAACCTGCTCCAGAGCGCTCTTGACCTCAGACTGGGGCGACGGTTCATCTTTCTGCAGGACAACGACCCTAAACACACAGCCAAGATATCAAAGGAGTGGCTTCAGGACAACTCTGTGAATGTCCTTGAGTGGCCCAGCCAGAGCCCAGACTTGAATCCGATTGAACATCTCTGGAGAGATCTTAAAATGGCTGTGCACCGACGCTTCCCATCCAACCTGATGGAGCTTGAGAGGTGCTGCAAAGAGGAATGGGCGAAACTGGCCAAGGATAGGTGTGCCAAGCTTGTGGCATCATATTCAAAAAGACTTGAGGCTGTAATTGCTGCCAAAGGTGCATCGACAAAGTATTGAGCAAAGGCTGTGAATACTTATGTACATGTGATTTCTCAGTTTTTTTTATTTTTAATAAATTTGCAAACACCTCAAGTAAACTTTTTTCACGTTGTCATTATGGGGTGTTGTGTGTAGAATTCTGAGGAAAAAAATTAATTTAATCCATTTTGGAATAAGACTGTAACATAACAAAATGTGGAAAAAGTGATGCGCTGTGAATACTTTCTGGATGCACTGTAGATTTCCTTCTTGGGAAGGAAACTAACTTATAGCGTCTCAGCTTACAGAGATGGAGAAAGTGAATGTAGATGATGTTGCCCGGAAGTATGCCTGGAAGGAGATCATGGGATGCCTGGGACAATTCCAGTTGCTTTATAAAAGGAGCCGTCTCACTCCATCCAGAGAGCCAGAGTCGGGAGGAAGCGGACGAAGCTTGCGGGTGGAGTGGAGGTGGAAGAATGAAAGAGAGAGAGGAGAAGAAAGGACTCTGCATTTGGTGATTTGGTGCTTATTGTACTATGCTGGAGGTGGGAGACAAAAGAAAAGCGTTTTCCACTCTTAATAAAGCCTGTGTTGTGCTGGGGCTTGTGCCTCTATCAGTTGTATCGGGTGTTTGGGGAGCTGTGCGTCCACTGGTCTCCACAGATGATGCAATGTCAGCCAAATAATGCCATAAAAAAATCACAAAAAAGAACATATCTCAATACACTGTCATACAGTACACCCACCTCAAAATTAACATCATATAGTCAACATTGAAAGCAGATATGAAAATATTAATACATTTCCAGAGTACTAAATTATATTGTACATACAGTAAGTTATCGACTTGATAAATAATAATGATGACAACTACTCCAAAACTCTGAGAGGTACACGTTCATGCACATTTTAAATGACTTCACAAAGAAATAAACTATTGGGTTGCCTGAAAGGGTTCAGTCCTTCAACATGTAATGCAGAGTTTCAGCTACATATGCCCATCCATAAGCAAAGGTAGTGAAAATACTGCAAGGACTAAGGGCCTACCCATGCAACCCAGAAACAAGCTAGCTGTGCAAAGCACAAAGAACATTTTACACACTCCAAAAATAATATGAAATTGCATTGAGCATATCACAGAAAAGTATAAAATTTTGATCATGATGAATTAGTTGAGTTTGCTAGAAACACTTTAACAATTCATTAAATAACTGAGGCAAGTTTACTAATGCAATTTTTTTTTTACAAAGCATCATCTGCTGGGAAATGGGGACATTGCCTCATTTGCCTTGAATCCACTGTAACTAAATTTTCCTGTCATAAACATGAAGTCCTGCTATACCACTGTCCCAGATAACATGTAAAATACTGCTAGACTGGGCAACAAGCAGAGCACTTATCTAATCCAGACACTTGATGGAAATAACTTTGAGTTTTCTTTTAAATCTTTATTACTGTTTGACAACTCGTAACTGGAACAGTCATTTAGGATAAAACGCAACTACTTGATGTAAATGAGATCTCTTGTATGGGTATATAGTTAGATTATGTCATTTAAGTGTCCCAGAGGAGCAATATGGAGAAAGTTGTACCAAGTGCGGCACCAGCATTTGGCCCAGATGGTCCTTTGTCTACCCAATTTTCTCATTGGTCCACCCCGTTTTTATCTTACCTTTAATTATTTTCTTCGTTTTGAAATTAGCCTATTCTATATACATTTTAATTGAAATATTAGGTGGTTATAAATTTACACAGCAAAATCACAGAAACGTTAATTTAACTCTTAAAAAAACATTTGGAAAGTGCATGTATGGGTAACTTTTATACAGCATACATCTGCATAACAAGGTTTAGAAAATCAGATTGACTTTAAATGTTATCAAACACAGGCACTCAAAACATTTACGAGGAGGCAATAATGAAATTAGTAGTTGGGCTAGGTCTTGTTTGTGCATGAATGATACAAAACACCCCTTTTAGGATTTATTAGCGAAAGGAAACAAACTAGAAATGCAAAATGTACCAGAGTCTGATGTCAACACTCAATTTCAGAGATTCCCCAATGGCAAGCGAATACTGCAATTGCTAGCTGTGTTCACTTTAACGATGCATTTGCGGTCAACATTACTGCTCTGTGAGCTGGAAAAACTATAACCACCCAGCCAACAAACGTAGAAGGATCAGCTAAGGTAATTGGTGTACCTGATATTCATGAGCCTCAAAATTAATTGGTATTAAGTTTTCCAACTTCTGTTACAGTTAGTAAGGTGGATAACTTTTCAGCCAGATTCTTACTCTTACCTCTGCTGCAAATCTTCCCTGTAGAACACTCATTTTGTTTAAATCTTTAAGAAGGCCTTTCACTGTTGCCCTGACCCCTAACATATTTGGTTACACACTGCTGCTGCATCATAGGCTGCACCAACAATGGCAGTTTCTTAATGGATCTCTCTTGAACATTAATTCAGTTCTGCCATTTTACTCAATCGCACAATTACAAGTCACTAACTGACCGTGCCACACAGTTCTATCAGGTTTCATTTGTGAGCCTGGATGGGGTGCCAGGTGTGAATAGGAACTTTCACAATCTTTCCTGAGAGTTGGAGGAACTGGGAAATGGAATAAACACAGTGGGAGGCTCTGTGTGGCTATTAACTGGATGAAAAAGGATGCCTGCTGTGTTGTTTTATTAGATTTTATTATCATCTCCCTGTCTTTCCAAAGACTATCATTTCCTTTGCATGTTCTCTGCTTTTTTTTGCTACAAGGACACCACTTTCAAGTTCCTATTTTCCATCCGCAGAGGTCTGAGGTCAGGAAACACCTTACAGGCATCAGTCTCAATAGTTTCATCTTCTTTCTATGCACATTTCATCTTTAACCTCATGACCTTTTCTATAAAGTACAGTGCTGTTTCTGCATCAGTTTCTTGAACAAGCTTTGCCTTATGTGACAGAGATGTCTGAAAGGCTGAATAGCTTAATTTTATTATTATATTAAGGTATAATTAGTCTTTAGAAATCAAAATCAAGAATGAAGTGTGGCAAAAATTGCCACAAAATATGTCAAGAAGAGAATGTCTATAGTTTAGTATATTCCTAGTGGGCTGGCTGGCTTGCTTAATAATACAACTGCTTATGCTTGAACTGGGTATGCAGAACCACTGAGGGGACTTTGGATAATCTGAACATGAGAAAAAGAAAAGTGTAGAAGCAGAACAACAGTGTTGGGTTTCCTTAATGCACTTGATTATGTGGTGTATTGCCTTCCTGTAAAGCCTGATGCTTTGAGAAGGCTGATGTACAAATCTATATCTGGAAGAAGGTTTAGAAAATTATCAAACAAACACCACCCAAATGTAGCTTTATGCTTCCTGAAATTCTCAGGAAGGCTTTAAGAATTTTGCTGAACTTTTCTGACAGCATGACATCACACAGTACAAACTGTGTGAAAATGTTTGGCTTCCTGTGCTCCACATAAGTGCTTGGAGGATTCTCATCACACTTTATCAGTCACCTTTTCATATATGAGGCCAAGACAAAACAAGCAACAATGGTCCTGATACATGCATGGCATGTAGTGGAATAAATAAAGATGATTTTGTTCCTCTGAACTCATTGCATGCTTGTAGAACATTTTACTGTTTATATCAGGCCACAAAGTGAATATCACAGACATGTAGGTCAGCACATATGGAAGGAGACCTTTTCAATCACAAAGCTGCAGCTAGATGTGGTGATAAGTGAGTTATTCCCAAATGACATACATTTCGGAAGAGCAGAGTGCAGCTGCACGAATGTGAAGCATGTCTCCATTGACATTGACATGACACTGTTTGCTCTTTATGTTAGAACAGCACTTTACACTCTGACAATTACAATTGTTTCCTGCAAGCTTTTCCTAAAACTTAAAGGCCTGGTCTTGTTTCATTCCATTTGGTTTTGGATATTGAATTTCCTAAATAAGCGTGTTGAGCATGGGAAAGGCACTCTATAATAAAATGTGTTATTACTATTATTATTATTGTTGCTGTTGTTGTTGTTACTATTGTTATTATTAATATTAAAGACAGACTACAGCTGCTAAGGATGGCCAATAAAGCTTCATTCACCCTGTTTTTGAACACTGAAGTGCCTAAAGGATGTTAAGTCATCTTCAGACCTCACTCATTTTTCACTGGTAAATGAATGTACAGCTTAATATAGTAATACCACCCATCCATTTTGAAACACTTTTAATCCAATTCTAAGGTTGAGGGAGGCGGGTGGGGTTGGGGGACTTGTCTCATCAGTATTAAGTGCAAGGCAAGAATATACCCAGGAGAGGTGCCACCATATAAATACATAACTAGCTGTGCCCTGCAGCTCCGCCTGTGTATTAGTGAAAAAGGACAGTGAGGAGGGCCCTACCCAACTCCCCACTCCTGATGTCACGCTTCCCCGCCCTTCGGTAAATTAATAAAAAGTCCCACACAGAGACACCATGCCAACTCAGTCTCCTATTGTCCATTTATGAATTTGAACTACATGGATTATAAAATTCATCCATAAATCTATGTCCTACAGGTGTAAAGCTGAAACCTACCCAGGACTAGACTCTATTGTAGAACACACTCTCACACACACTCCTACAGGCACAGTTGCCTGTGAAATGACCATGGACATTTTAGAGATTTTGAAAGAGACATAAGTACCTGTAGGTAAATGAATAGGCACAAGGAGTCCAACGTAATACAGTTTTGCAAATGATGGTATATTACCTGTTGTCCATAACTTACACCATGCTCTTTAACTTTATCATCTTATAAGAAAAACAACTCCTGCACTGGCAATTCCTAGCCTGGAAGATTACATTCTTAAAGCCAGGCGTGAATATGCTTCAGCAGCAGATCCCATCAAATTGGCCTTGATAATTACTGAACTAAAAAATTTTGGCAAAGACCAAATATATATATATTCCAAGCTTTGTTGAATGCAGTTTAATTTGGAAATATTTTTCAGACTTATGAGATGACTTCACTAAAGTGAAGATTTGAAATCTCACTAATCCTTTAACTTGACTGAACAACACAACTTGGATATATGTTTCCTCCACTTAACTGAACATGAAGCTAGAGGAAGAAGAAGAACTTTAGAATTCCATGTATTCTGTCAAATGCTGACAAAGGTTATTGCCTCAATTTCTTGAGTAACAATGGTCACTCTGGATCCTGCATCTTTCGAACTGTACACCTGAGGCCATGAGGGCTCCCCATATTTACACCAAGAAGGTCAACGATAATCATTATCTGCCAGTGGTTGTCAGGTATTTAAGATATTCTGGCCAGCAATGTATTGCATTCCAAAATTCTTTGCTTATGAAGGCTGCAAAATATTCTCCTACCCCAACTATAAAACACGACCACGCATGTGCACAAAGCAATGTACCAACATCACAAGGAAGGAATGCAATGTCAGCATTCAAGCTTTCCTTTTCCAGCAGGTGCAAACCTTCTACAGCCACTCAGACACTTTATGATTGATAAGATCCTCCTGGCATCTCTCTGGAAAAATCAAATCAATATTCAATACTTGCCTGGAGATTTTTTATTTTACAACTTAACTCTTTTAATACATCAGGTTGCTCACATTCATTTCACTTCTGCACTATATTATCTCTTGTAAAGGTAGTCATACTTACTAAGAACTGTTTATGCCATTTTAATTGAGATGTGTAAGGCATTATGGTGTCAGCATAGCGCTTCTTTTTCTCTTTGTGCTTGCTTCTTCTTCCAGTCATCGTTAAATGGCAATTTCAGAGGAATAACATTTGAAAGTAAAAATTATTTTCTAATAAGGAATGGAATATAAAGAGTTAAGTCTTTAAGGCATTATCAGTTAAGTAATAATTTATTACACAGCTGGCAATCCTCTCTTAGATAAAACAAAAAGTGCCAAGGACTTCAAAGGCCAATGCACAATGCAATGTTAGATACAAAAAAAACGTTTAGCATTATTGGTGTGGAATTATATCTGTGAAATCAGAGGATTTACAAATTGGACTGATAATAAAATAATATGCAATAAAACGAGACTTGCCACAAAAGATTTTTTTTTTTTAAATGCTTGCAGGGTATTTTAAAAGAAAAAACTGAGTGAAACAATTATCCATCTCATCTCATCCATTTCATGTCTTGCAAAAGTATTCATACCCATGACCAATTCTGATTTTACTGAATAACAAACCTTATCCTTAAATTAATTACTTGAAAGCACTGGAACTCAAAATAATTTTTTTTAATTTGACGTTTTTGTATTATATTTTATGTCAGAAAAAGTCTTAAGAATAAAAAATGTGAAATGCTGTTTACATACGTACACGATCCCCACTCTTTATTATTTTGTCAGTCCCACATTTCTTAGGAAGTACCATCTTTAGATCTTTTTGTGTAAGTAAGTCCCAGCTCTGCACACTGCTCAGAAGTGTTTTTGGCCGATTCTTCCAGACAAATTTGCTCCAGGTTGTTAGGGATAGCTGGATGATGCTTGTCTGTCAACAACAACAACATTTATTTATATAGCACATTTTCATATAAAAAAAGTAGCTCAAAGTGCTTTACATAATGAAGAAAAGAAAAATAAAAGACAAAGTAAGAAATTAAAATAAGACAACATTAATTAACATAGAATAAGAGTAAGGCCAGGAAGGACAGAAAAAAAAAAAAAAACTCCAGATGGCTGGAGAAATAAATAAAATCTGCAGGGGTTGCAGGCCACGAGACCGCCAGACCCCTCTGGGCATTCTACCTAACATAAATGAAATAGTCCTCTTTGTATTTAGGGTTCTCACGGATGGACTTGATGATGATGGTCATGCAGACTTCTGGCTTTTAATCCATCAATGTTGGAACATCACGGTGCTTTGAGTAGATGGTGGTGGCGCAAGCCGCCACCACAAAGAAACCGGAAAAAGAAACAGAAGAGAGAGTAGGGGTTAGTGAAGATTTTAGAGCCACCATGAATAGTTATTATAATGAATTGAATATACAGAGTATCAGGATTAAATTAAAGTGAAGTTATGAGAAGGCCATGTTAAAGTAATGTGTTTTCAGCAGTTTTTTAAAGTGCTCCACTGTATTAGCCTGGTGAATTCTTATTGGCAGGCTATTCCAGATTTTAGGTGCATAACAGCAGAAGGCCACCTCACCACTTCTTTTAAGTTTTGCTCTTGGAATTCTAAGGAGACACTCATTTGAGTTTCTAAGGTTACGATTTGGAATATAAGATGTCAGACATTCCGATATATAAGATGGAGCAAGATTATTTAAGGCTTTATAAACCATAAGCAGAATTTTAAAGTCAATCCTGAATGACACAGGTAACCAGTGTAGTGACATCAAAACTGGAGAAATGTGCTCGGATTTTCTTTTCCTAGTTAGGATTCTAGCAGCTGCATTCTGCACTAGTTGCAAACGATTTATGTCTGTTTTGGGTATTCCAGAGAGGAGTGCGTTACAGTAATCTAGTCGACTGAAAACAAACACATGAACTAATTTCTCAGCATCTTTCAATGATATAAGAGGTCTAACTTTTGCTATGTTTCTTAAGTGAAAAAATGCTGTCCTAGTTGTCTGATGAATATGCGATTTAAAATTCAGATTACAGTCAACAGTTACCCCTAAGCTTTTTACCTCCGTCTTGACATTTGATCCTAATGCATCCAGTTTATTTCTATTAGCCTCATTGTATCCATTATTGCCAATCACTAAAATTTCAGTTTTCTCTTTATTTAGCTTTAGAAAATTACTATTCATCCATTCAGAAACACAAGTAAGACATTGTGTTAGTGAATCAAGAGAATCTGGGTCATCAGGAGCTATTGATAGGTACAGCTGTGTGTCATCAGCATAGCCGTGGTAGCTCACGTTGTGCCCTGAGATAATCTGACCTAACGGAAGCATGTAGATTGAGAAGATCAGCGGACCCAGGATAGAGCCTTGTTTAACACCATATAGGATATCATATGTCTTTGAGTTGTAATTACCACAACTAAGAAAGAATTTTCTCCCTGCCAGGTAGGATTCAAACCAATTTAAGACACTGCCAGAGAGGCCCACCCATTGACTAAGGCGATTTCTAAGAATATTATGATCAGTGGTGTCAAATGCGACATTCAGATCTAGGAGGATGAGAACAGATAAATGGCCTCTGTCTGCATTTACCCGCAAGTCATTTACTACTTTAACGAGTGCAGTTTCTGTGCTGTGATTTGTTCTAAAACCTGACTGAAATTTATCAAGAATAGCAGGTTAATTGAGGTGCTCATTTAACTGCATAATGTCTGCCTTCTCTAGAATTTTACTTAAGAAAGGCAGGTTAGAGATGGATCTAAAATTTTCAAGAGCAGAGGGGTCAAGATTATTTTTCTTAAGTAGGGGTTTAACTAAAGCAGTCTTAAGACAGTCTGGGAAGACCCCCGTATCTAATGACAAATTTACTATGTCAAGAATATTATCAATTAGCACGTCTGATACTTCTTTGAAAAAACTTGTTGGTACTGGGTCAAGGACGCAGGTGGAGGGCTTCAGTTGAGAAATGATTTTATGTAAATCATGTAAATCTATCCTGGTGAAAGAATTTAATTTGTTTGTAATGAAGTACTGGGGTTTAGCAGGATCATCAATGTTGGGGAGATATACTATGTTATTTCTAATATCATTAATTTTTTGATTGAAAAAAATTACAGAAATGGACAAGGTGTCTTAATATCATTGCAAGTCACTACAATACAATTATGTCTTTCTATCTGACATTGCTACACAGGCTCACATTAAAAAGAGTAACTTTGAAATGCAGCTTCTACAGACAAGCAGCTATCACATGATGAAATTACACAGTGTGGCATATGCATACTTTGATGAAAATGCTAAAACATGAAATAGAAAAGAATTGTAAATACAACAGGGAGCTTAAAATGTGCTCATTTTTATACAAAGTTTCAGAGCTCATTTTCCTTTGGTTTTACAGAACATCTGATTCATTGTGTGAGCATGTAATTCAACTCACCTGTGCTCTAGCTGTAAAAATGTACAGCGTGTAAACAAATATATAATCTTGAATGTGTAAGCTGCATTGGGTAAAGATGTCAGCCTTCAACAACAATAATAATAAAGAAGAACTGAAAATCATGCAAGAATTATATAAGTAGAAAAAAAAAGAATAAAAAAAATAATTTCAGTGATTTAAGACTTATTGCGGAAGTGTTGTATAATTCATTTAAACTGACAGACATAAATAAACAGTGAAAAACAGTAAATGATACAATATAAAATAAGTAATGCTTCTGTCTTTTCTGCTCTTTTACTTTTGTCTTTTGAATAATCCAAGTACAAGAGGAAAGATAACATTTCTACCTGAATATACAGTTTTATGTTTGGGAACCCCTCTCAGCCTGCATAATAATTTAATCTACTATCAACAAAAAAGGTAACAGTGGTATGTCTTTCATTTTTTAGGAATATCTGAGTCCTGGGGTGTTTTCCAAACAAAGATTTTTAATGAAGCAGTATTTAGTTGTATAAAATTAAATCAAATGTGAAAAACTGGCTGTGCAAACATTTGGGTCCCCTTGTAATTTTGCTGATTTGAATGCATGTAACTGCTCAATAGTGATTACTTACAACACCAAATTGGTTGGATTAGCTCGTTAAGCCTTGAACTTCATAGACAGTTATGTCCAATCATGAGAAAAGGTATTTAAGGTGGTCAATTGCAAGTTGTGCTTCCCTTTGACTCTCCTCTGAAGAGTGACAGCATGGGATCCTCAAAGCAACTGTCAAAAGATCTGAAAACAAAGATTGTTCAGTCTCATGGTTTAGGGGAGGCTACAAAAAGCTATCTCAGAGGTTTAGACTGTCAGTTTCAACTGTAAGGAATGTAATCAGGAAATGAAGGCCACAGGCACAGTTGCTGTTAAACCCAGCAGGTCTGGCAGGCCAAGAACAATACAGGAGCGGCATATGCACAGGATTGTGAGAATGGTTACAGACAACCCACAGATCACCTCCAAAGACCTGCAAGAACATCTTGCTGCAGATGGTGTATCTGTGCATCGTTCTACAATTCAGCACAATTTGCACAAAGAACATCTGTATGGCAGGGTGATGAGTAAAAAGCCCTTTCTGCACTCACACCACAAACAGAGTCACTTGTTGCATGCAAATGCTCATTTAGACAAGCCAGGTTCATTTTGGAACAAAGTGCTTTGGACTGATGAGACAAACATTGAGTTATATGGTCATAACAAAAAGCGCATTCCAAGAAAAACACCTGCTACCTACTGTCAAATTTGGTGGAGGTTTCATCATGCTGTGGGGCTGTGTTGCTAGTTCTGGGACTGGGGCCCTTGTTAAAGTCGAGGGTCGGATGAATTCAACCCAGTATCAACAAATTCTTCAGGATAATGTTCAATCATCAGTCACAAAGTTGAAGTTACGCAGGGATTGCAAACCTTCTACAATTCCAACAAGACAATGACCCAAAACACAGTTTGAAATCTACAAAGGCATTCATGCAGAGGGAGAAGTACAATGTTCTGGAATGGCCATCACAGTCCCCTGACTTGAATATCATCGAAAATCTATAGGATGATTTGTAGCAGGCTGTCCATGCTCGGCAGCCATCAAATTTAACTGAACTGGTGAGATTTTGTATGGAAAAATGGTCAAAAATACCTCCATCCAGAATCCAGACACTCATCAAAGGCTATAGGAGGCGTCTAGAGGCTGTTATATTTGCAAAAGGAGGCTCAACTAAGTATTGATGTAATATCTCTGTTGGGGTGCCCACATTTATGCACCTGTCTAATTTTGTTATGATGTATATTGCATATTTTCTGTTAATTCAATAAACTTAATGTCACTGCTGAAATACTACTGTTTCCATAAGGCATGTCATATATTAAAAGGAAGTTACTACTTTGAAAGCTCAGCCAATGATAAACAAAAATCCAAAGAATTAAGAGGGGTTCCCAAACTTTTTCATATGATTGTATATAAGACTTTTGATAATGAGTGATGCCTGAACAGCCTATCACTCATCAATGCTCCACATAGAATCTCACTTCCTTCAACATAAATAATCCATAATTTTGACCTAAAGGCTGATATATCTTGGTCCTCAAAAATAATCTAGACACGTGAATGCTGATACACCTTGGTTAATGCCTCTTAGTAACCAACAATGTGTTACTTCTACCATGCTGCTCTCTGTTAGCGATAACTCATCTTAGTCTGCTAACCCTGTGAAAAAGAAATTGGCAATTTCCTGTTGCCAGGTGCCCTATATCTACTTAATTGCTTAAATCACTTAAGATATGCAAGAAGTGTAACTGAAAAGTAGTATTTATTAAAAATATATTAATATATAACATAAAATATAAATGGATAGTAAAGGAAAATTAATTTAAAGTGAAGATTAACAGAAAAAGAAACGTCAGTGTCAAAAGAGGGTGTTGTCATGGGTAGCTTGTTTAAATTAAGCTAATGCATGGACAGCATTTTCAATGTCCAGGTGAAAGGAGTCTCTTAGATGGAATGGAGTCTTTCTCAGATGTCAGTCCTTCTATTGCTCTCGCTCTCCCTTCTCTTCCTTGTGAAACATTTTTATATATTGGGTGAATTTCTTTGTATTACGAACTTTTTAAATGACCTCCCCATTTTTAGGGCCTGTTTCGGCTTTAGCCAAAAGGTAGTAGAAGTGGATGGGTTGATGTAAGGAGTGTCTCTTCTGAGCAGGACAGTGTAGGTCCTGGCCTGCTTCATGGTCTTTTTAAAAGCCTCAACACATTTTTGCCATGTGTGAGACAACACTGGTATAGTCGGCAGGATTTGAACTGTAAAGTGCAGTGCTGGTGTTGCAGACAAGGTGGGGCTTGAGTGAGAGAGAACTTATCACTTATCACTAGCAACCGCTCTGCTTGCACTGCTTATAAGCATTCCCTGCGTGTCCGAGCATAAGAGTTCTGTAATGCTCTCCCTGTAAAGGAACTGATTCTGATGGCCTTTCTAATCCAGACATTTCAGGTTTATGGCTGGCCGCTGTCAGTTACCATTGTGTGGACTGGGATGGATTGTGATGTGATTCCACTGCAAAATTGTGGTGACACTAAATAGTGATTTCATTACTTTTGTATGTTTACTGCTGTGATGGACGACCGGCTATGGACTCCGGTCGCCACCCCCAGGCCGCTAGGAGGAGCCCTCCGGACAGCATGATGGTGCCCCGACTTCCAGCAGGGCCGCATGGACTTTGTAGTTTATACATACAGCCCTGCTGGATACCTTGGGGGCCACCGGGAGTCACTGTAGGGGGGCTAGTGGGCTCTTGCGTGCCCTATAACCCGGGAGTGCGTCACAGTCACGTGACTGGAGGAAACGACGTGCTCCCAGGATGAAGAAGAGGACTGTTTGCCCTGACCCGGAAGGAAACAGACTTGTGGGTTGTGCCAGGAACCACTTCCGGGTCAGGGGCTATAAAAGGACTATGGGAAGCCCAGTACACGGAGCTGAGCTGGGAGGTAGGGTGGCAAGTGTCTGGGCGAGGAGGAAAGAGTTTATTATTGAGGATTATTGTGTTTATGAGTGTGGAGTGGAGGGTGCTTTGTGCACAGTATAATAATAAAAATAATAGTGATTATACTTTCACCTGGTTATCAGAGTGGTACCTGAGGGTTCAAGAGGTGGACAAAGGGCTTATTTGCTACACTGCACTTTCTGAGAAGTTTGTTGGTTAATAAAAACTGTTCATTGCATTATTTTTGAAAGCATTCCCACTTTTTCTACAAGTGCCGAAGACTTTTACACACCACAATACAGTATAAGAAAAAATCATTATAATGTCTCAAGGAGTTGTGGAAGTTGATGATAATGATGACTTATTATTATTTATATTGTATTTTCCAATAATAGCAGTTTTGTTCTGCAGCTGGAACACATTTTCAGAAGAAACAAAAGTGAACCATTAATATAAATATCCTGGGTCCTCTGTTCTTGATGTCTGTGCGGTGTGCCTTCATTACACAATCAGCCACTTTGCTTCCATGTGTCTGTGAGTTTAGCGACATGCTTTGCTTCTCGAGGAGTTTTGAATAAATAGAGCCAGTTTTGCATTTTAATGCCTTTAATCAAATTCTGATCCAAACCACATTGTTTACTTTTACTGGAAATAACATTCAGCAGGAGCAGCTTGAGTCGAAAGTGTCTGTATATAAACCTGCTTGAATGGCTGCTTTTTCAAGGGATGCTGCTTTGTATACCTGCTTGTTGAGACGACTGGTCCCAGTAGTGAAGTTCTCTGTTTCAACATACCCAAAGCAAACATTATAAAGTATATGCCGAGCTAAAAAAATAATGTCACATATGACATTATTTGTGTGTCTGAAATGTTTTCTTAAGCTTTGGCAGCTTTAAAGGAAACACAAAATTAAGACAAGACAAATCAGTTAAAGACACCAACTTTTTCCACTATAAAAAATACAAAGACAAAAGAAGACATATTATTTAGACAATTGTTTTTAAATATTTTTTATGTAATGACTGCAAAAGACAATGGAACTAAATTGAGCAGGGCACTGTTTGCTGAATATGGCTGTATCATGTCAGTGTGACCGTGATACGTGTCTTTCAAGATTCAAAATCCTCCCACTTATGACATGACTAGGACACTTCAGGGTTCAAAGTCACCGCAGCTCTTCTTTTCTTACAGAATAACTGTAGTTTGCCATCAAGGAGGTAAAGCAGGGTGCCATTCAGTTTTGATCTCATCAAGAATTAAACAGGTGATAAAAATGAATGGAAACTAAATCAAAGTTGAAGAGTTTAAAAGAGCATTGACATCTTCTTGTGCATTAAAATTACACTGCTGTTTCTCAAAACACAGGATGTTTTTCCATGTTTTATCCGCACAGGAACAGAAAAATATAAGTAAGCAGAGGCCTACCTCTTTGAGTGACACTGTTTAAAATCTTTTGTGGCAGAGTGCACAAAAACATGGGTTAGAGGAGAGGTGAATGTACAAGGAGCATTTGCTCATATATTTGCACAAGCAAGTATAAAATTAGGATTCATTTATTTTTTGCACTTGGAATTTAAATTTCTGAAGACACATTTTCAAATGGAATCTTTCATTTTATGGAAACTGCCTACTACAATTTCAGATCATTAGCATTGCAATCTGTTAGCAACAATACAGGAACGAACACTGAATGGAGTCGCATTACAGAACACACTTGCATGCACACGCATTGGCTACCACTGGTCTACATACAAATCGAAAGTCAGCCTAACCTGGATTTCTTTAGGGTATTGCAAATGTAACACAGCATTATATTTTTAATTCTACTCAATCAAATCAAGTCCCATAATACAGCAGAGTCTATTTCATCCTTTGAGAGGGTTCTAGTCAGTTTCAGACTCAGTTTATTAAATAAAAGCGCTGTAACAAGTTCACAGGTAAATGCAACACAAACTTTACAAATTACTAATTAGATAATGAACACACATGCAGATTTATTTAAACAGACAGGAAAGCAAAGTAGTTTGAAACTGATTTACATAAATGGAGCCCAGCTATATCTGTCAGTTAGTTAATTGCTAAATTACTGCATAGTCCATTGCAGAGCCAATTTATGCAAAGACCCACACCCACATGGAATTACTGTAGAATTATCAGCTAACTTAACTGTCACATCTTTGGGATGGGGATGGAACAAAAATGGAGAAAACTGAACCATTTTTCCTGGCTGGAAATAAACCATAAATATTTTCTGTTCTTAAAAATGTACAAATGTCAATAACTGTTTTCAACAAGGCACAAGCAGTTTTTTTTCTGATGTTGTTTATCTCTACTATGTAAAGAGAACTAATTAAATAATTACAGGGTCAAAGAAAAGGGCTAAGGTATGAAAGTGTGGGAAAGCGAATTATGAAAAGATCTTCATTGAGTTAGTGGCTTCAATTTTACGGTCTACACATAAACATTAAAGCAGCCTGTCCAGTGGAGTTGGTTTGATAAGGAATCCCTTATTCACTAATATTTCAACCACTCTTGCTGACATGTACACCAGGGCAGTTTGCTAGTCTGTACTCCCTGGAGAGAACACTCCTAGTGATGTCATATCTATAGCATAACTCTTTGGCATCAAATCAGTGCTTTTTAAGCCTACCAATCAGAATGCATTTATCTTTGAATTGTTGTAGACACAGATGCATAACATTAGTGAAAACAGATGTGCGTTTTGTGTACTGTTTATCTAAAGTAACTTGGTGACTCTACCCATACAGCATGGGAACAGATGTGAGTTCAGTCACAAAAATCTCCAAAAGAAATAGACATATAAGAAACACAGTGGGCCTCATGGAGTTAGTTTACAGTTCAGAGGCATTCCTTCTGAAGCCTTCTAAACAAATACATTTACATAACATCTGTTACTACAGTAGTGGGGCGCCCTGTACTTCAGACGTAATTTGGTATTGTGTAGAATGTCTACCATTATATAACAAAATGTACATATTTATACCCACAATTTATAAACTAGATTGTACAAAATTTTAATTGAGAAGGGAAATTTAGGTGAATGAACCAAATGCTACAGGACAAAAAGACATAATGAATGTCCACGCATTCTGTTCAAATGACATAAATCACAAGGAAGAAACCAGCTTTAAGAAGGATAACAGTCTAATGTAGGATGTTCATTTATCTTTATCAATTCAAATTGGAGATAACCAAGATAACAGTTACCTAAACAAATATCTTTGGTGGCCCCCAGGACATGACAGCAGAATACCAACCCTAACACAGAGAGAATGGGTAACGTCCACGCAGATAGTTGCTGGGCCAAATATTGAACTTGTGTCTCTGGAATTGTGAGAGGACAGTGCCACCTACACAGAAAGGCATGACTTCAAGCACTGCTAATGCAATGCATTTTCTCTATTCACAAAGAATAATGTTAATCCCACAAGGTACAGCATGATGGCATCTTGTTCTACCAGTGAGTGACAAAGACAAGAATTTCTATTTTGTTGTTTTGCTTCCTTACAAAATCACTGTACTGTGAGCTGCCAACTGTTTCTGATGACTGTGGTGTTTTTTGTTTTACTGCGTGTACATGTTTATATTGTAATTTGATGCAAGAAAGAATATGTTAAAAGATATTTCCCAATAAGGAGCATAAACAAGTTTAAAGTCAATTCTTTAAATATATGTAGTATATCAATATCTTATGATGCAAATTTAGAAAGAATTTGTTTCATGTTGACAGTGAAGTGTTGTGTTTGATGTTGCTCACCTCAATGTTTCACAAATTGGTTCTAGTACAAGCAAACGTCTAATAGAAATATTTTTTGTGAACAACATTTTTATTTAATTTTGCCTTATTTATGGACTCTATTAGCTTTTTATCATATTGTTCTGTGTTTCTGATACTGATGATAGATAGATAGATACAGCATATGATGACCCCGATTCTCTTGATTCACTAACACAATGTCTGACTTGTATTTCAGAATGGATGAATAGTAATTTACTCAAGCTAAATAAAGAGAAATAAAGAGAAAACTGAAATCTTAGTGATTGGCAATAATGGATACAATGAGGCTATTAGAAATAAACTGGACGCATTAGGATTAAAAGTCAAGACGGAGGTAAAAAGCTTAGGGGTAACTGTTGACTGTAATCTGAATTTTAAATCGCATATTCATCAGACCACTAGGACAGCATTTTTTCACCTAAGAAACATAGCAAAAGTTAGACCTCTTATATCATTGAAAGATGCTGAGAAATTAGTTTACGTGTTTGTTTTCAGTCGACTAGATTACTGTAACGCAATCCTCTCTGGAGTACCCAAAAAAGACATAAATCGTTTGCAACTAGTGCAAAATGCATCTGCTAGAATCCTAACTAGGAAAAGAAAATCCGAGTACATCTCTCCAGTTTTGATGTCACTACACTGGTTACCTGTGTCATTCAGGATTGACTTTAAAATTCTGCTTATGGTTTATAAAGCCTTAAATTATCTCACCCCATCTTATATATCGGAATGTCTGACATCTTATATTCCAAATTGTAACCTCAGATCCTCAAATGACTGTCTCCTTAGAATTCCAAGAGCAAAACTTAAAAGAAGTGGTGAGGCGGCCTTCTGCTGTTATGCACCTAAAATCTGGAATAGCCTGTCAATAGGAATTCGCCAGGCTAATACAGTGGAGCACTTTAAAAAACTGCTAAAAACACATTACTTTAACATGGCCTTCTCATAACTTCACTGTAATTTAATCCTGATACTCTGTATATCCAATTCATTATAATAACTATCCATGGTGGCTCTATAATCTGTACTAACCCCTACTCTCTCTTCTGTTTCCTTTTCCGGTGTCCTTTTGGTGGTGGCTTGCGCCACCACCATCTACTCAAAGCAATGTGATGTTCCAACAGTGATGGATTAAAAGCCAGAAGTGTGCAAGACCATCATCATCAAGTCCTTCAGTGAGAACCCGAATTACAAAGAGGACTATTTCATTTATGTTAGGTAGAATGCCCAGAGGGGACTGAGTGGTCTCGTGGCCTGGAACCCCTGCAGATTTTATTTTTTCCTCCAGCTGTTTTTTTTTCTTGTTTTTTCTGTCCCCCCTGGCCATTTGACCTTACTCTTTTTCTATGTTAACTAATGTTGTCTTATTTTAATTTCTTATTTTGTCTTTTATTTTTCTTTTCTTCATTATGTAAAGCACTTTGAGCTACTTTTTATATGAAAATGTGCTATATAAATAAATGTTGTTGTTGTTGTTGATGTGAGCAACACTGGAGCACAACAATAAACAGTCCTGTCAACGTTTCTCTTCACTCTACACCTCTGACTACAAATATAACACCAGGTCATGGATTTCTCAGATGGTTCTGCATTTACAGGGTATATTGATAAAGAAGATGAGACAGAGTTTGGGAGTCAGGTGGAGAAATCAGTTTCTTGGTGAAGAAAGAATTGTCTGCACCTGAACATCAGGAAAACCAAGGAACTGGTTATTGACTTTCGCCACACCAAACAGCCCTTGTGTCCAGTCACTATTCAAGGAGTGGGTGTAGAGGTAGTCTATTCCTACAAGTAGTATTTGGGGGTCCACATTAATGACAGGTTGGATTGGTCTCGGAACACAGATGTACTATATAAGAAAGGGCAAAGCAGGCTCTTTTTCCTTAAGAGTCTGCATTACTTTAATGTGAGTAGTGACATCCTTCACTTCTTCTGCAATTCTGTGTTAGCCAGTGCAACATTCTACATTGTGGTGTGCTGACAGGTAATATTACTTCAACAGATGTTCAGTGAGTGAGCAAACTAATTACACACTCTGGACCCCATGGAGGTCACAGCAAAATAGAACATTAAAGCAAAACTGAGTGCCATTATAAATAATGCTGCACATCCCCTCTCTGACAGGCTAACACTAAGGACATTTATCCAACAGATAATTCAGTAGAACTGTGTCAGGAATCACAACTGGGGCACCTTTATATGAACAGCAAATATTAATCTATTTATTTATCTATTTATTAGGGATAGATCTATCTATCTATCTATCTATCTATCTATCTATCTATCTATCTATCTATCTATCTATCTATCTATCTATCTATCTATCTATCTATCTATCTATCTATCTATCTATCTATCTATCTATCTATCTATCTAACAAGATGTAATGATCTTCTACAAATGTTATTCTACATATCTGTTTATCTACTTATCTTTATTGTCATTGGTTTGTTGGCTTAATAAATAAAAACTGCCTAGAGATAAACCCATTAGACAGTGTAAAGGAGAGACTGTTAAAGACTGCAACTGCAGCACAAATGAAGTGATACTGGGCAGGAAATGGGCTGTAAGTGTAAGATGTGCCCTGGGTTATGGTGACAAGTTACAGAATGCTACAGATGTACTGTATATTAGTAGCCCAGGAGATACCGTAACTACTCCTTGAGCACAGACACCTCTTTCCACTTATCATGACTATTCTGCATGTAGTATTAGGTACATTTGAAACTGTAGACCACGGCATACTTTTGCACAGGTTGGAAAAATTTGCTGGTATAAGTGGGCAGGCCCTCAGCTGGTTTAGATCTTATTAATGTGACCATGATTAGTTTTTATATGTTACTATTTAATCATGTGTCCATGTAACCATTCATTTTCTGCAGCAACTAGGGTAAAATATGGGGTCCCTCAGGGCTCAGTGTTTGGTCCATTACTGCTTTCTTTGTATATGTTTCCCCTCAGTCATAACTTGCAAGCATGGGATTAGCTTTCATTGATATAAAGATGATATGCTTTTCTATATATCAGTTAAACCACATGCAATGTCTCAGTTTTCCAAAATAGAAGCTTCCTTGTTAGACATTAGATATGGGATGGATTGAAGTTTTCATTTGTTGAATTCCAGCAAAACAGAATTGCTGATGATTTGTTCTAAAGCTGCTATCTGAATGTACTATGTCTGTTGTTGGCCTCTCTATAACCTCGAACCATATCAGTACAATAATCAAACACTTACTGTAGGTGTCTCTTTAGATTGCAATCTTTCTTTTGAAAACCATATTAAAATAATTCTAGAGTAGCCTACTTCCACTTAAAAATTACTGCAAAACTTAGAACTATACTATCATTCTATGATGCTGAAAAACATACCCACACATCTGTTACCTCTAGACTGGATTGCTGCAAAGCCTTGCTCTGTGGCTGCACATCACTTTCACTTTATAGACTTCAGTTAGCACAGAATGCAGTGGCCAGAGTGGTCACAAGAACCAGAAAATATGTTCAAATTACAACTGCTTTGTCATCTTTACACTGGCTTTCTGTAAAATTCCAAATTGCTGCTTACTTACAAAACTTTGCATGGCTTTAGAACTTAAAATTTGAGCGACCTTCCAATTCCTTATAATCCCTTCCACTTGCTTCAGTTTTAAGGTGCATGATATGTCGTAGTCACTGCTGGAAATAAAGCATTTGTTTATAACGCATCTTGTTTGTGGGATAGCTATTGTGAATTACTGAGTTCTTAAGCACAAAATCTCCAAACAATACTCAAAATGCCCACTTGGGGGGGATTCTGTCAAACCCTGGCTGGAAATGAAAAGGGTAAATGTAGAATCATTTTAAATACAAAAAAGAAGTTATCAATAAAAATGTTTCATAACAAAACAAGCTCTGGGAGCAGAAAAACACAGAAAAACACAAAGCACTCAAAATAGGCAATCCAAATCGTAATTACAGCCCCAATACAAAATCCCATACGTGAAATCAAAAAACAGAACAAAAGATCACAAAAAGCAAGAAAATCTGAAAATAACACAATACCAAAAATATGAGAGAAACTCACCACTCACCTAGTACAGTCAATGAACTGCAAGGGACTGTGGGTTTTCGACTGCATTGACGGAAAAGTGGCTCCTTGGGAAACCACTCAGAAAACACACAGCACATGGAAAAAAATACATAGACATAGAAAAAAAACTAAATAATTGACAGTGTCAACATAAACAATGAACAAAACAGACAGAATTGAGACATTTGAAGCCTTGCCATGTGGGGAACCCTGGCTGAAACACAGCAATTGCCTTCCTACAGAGATATAAGATTCATAAACTCCTTTTTTATTTGTCCTTTGCATACATACCATACACACCCTTTCATCTACACATCATTTGCACATTTCCATTATAACTGCAACTATTCTACAACTGTTTTTAAAATATGTTTGTTAAATTTGTGTTATTTATGTTATTTCTATGTGATATTGTCCTCTGTTATAAGCAGCTTCAAAGCTACCAAGCTATATTCCCATACATTAAGTACTGGTGAACAGAAGCAATTCTGGTTCATATTCTGATTTTCATATATTCAGGGAACAGTATTTGGGGTCATTAGCTTATAGTGTGATGGGTAGGTGATTTGGAATTTATCTTGCCATTTCAGAGAAAGTTGGGGTCCAGAGTTACAGAAACAACTGAGATCACAAGGGTGGAGTCCTAGCAGGAAGGTATTGAGTTCTCTAAGACAGTCCTGACCCTCAAAGTAATTCTGCTGTGGGCAATGAAAGTCATAACTGGTGGAGGCTTACAGGCCCCCTTCAACCAATGTTGTATTTGGGGGGATTGGTGTTGAGAAGAGGGTATCTTAGAAGAGTGAAAACTGAGAAAAATAGAAAATAAAGAAGATACATAATTTATTATTTATAAATATTATTTATAAATTGAAGATAACTGAGGTTGCTATTGTTAATAGTACCTGCTCCTTTCTGCAAGTGTGTTTTTTATTATATTAAGGCATGCTTTTTTATATAACCAACTTCCTGGCTTCATTCAGGTTCAGGATCTGCTCAAGTTGGTCCCCTCCAGTTTACTACAGTAATACAGAACACTTTTATTTCTTCCAATAAGGCCACTCAGGTAGTCTGTGGTAAACCTGAAACAGAGAAATGTTATTTTTGGAGAGCAGTAGCTTCCCAATTGGTATCCTCCCTTCCTCTACACTTTCTAGGTGTTTTTCCTGAGGTTAGCACATGAACAAAGAGTTTCTGGCTGTATATTATTATTATTATTGTGCCTTTGGTGGCCTAGTTGATCATACCCTGGCAGTGGCTTCCTATTTTCCTACAATGACCTGTATTGTGACCACATGGAATGGGGCACGTCCTGGAATAGACAAGTTTACAAAGGGCAAAGACTGAAAGAAAAGAAACAATTTAGAAAAACTATATCAAAGGTAGTCAATACATAATCGATACTGAAGTTTATTACAGAGATTGAAGGGAAAAAACAAAAATCCAAAACAGGAGAGTAAAAAATGAAGTTGGATAAGCCAAAGCTTAAATTAAAACCCTGTTCTTAACTAACAACTAACATTAAATTCAAAAGCATCAATATCGAAGGTTGCATGCTACCATATTTTAAACAATCAGGAACCGATTTCATGGTGCCATGTGGTTAGTCATAGTTGTAGAAACAATAAACATGATGACTATATCAATGGATAAACAAACTTGTATAACTTAACAAAAAAAAGATATTAACAAAAGCAGGGTTGTTCAAGATTCGATTATGACAACCTAAAGCCTTAGAGTTTATTTCTTCCAAAGTTTGCACCGCACTTAATTTTTTTATTCCTCTTCCTTATCTCCACTTAACCATATTTTGTATTTGTTATTTTTATTTCTTTGAAAATACATTTTTCTTTTAAAATATCCTTTCTCCATTAAGTCACAAAGATGTGCCATTCTGTATTTTACTCACATGAGCAAATCTCTGAATCAACCTACTATTATATCTGTTCCATTTTTCAAAGCTGACAACTTATATTTGGTACATCTGTGGCTTCTTTACACTTATCTGCTAATCTGTGCAGAAAACTTCCCTATATTCTGTCACTATCGGCAATCATTTAATTGAACTCTTCTGCACTTCAAATTTTTCCTGTGGTCAAATTATTGCCTGCTTAACAAAGCAATTCAGCAGAGTGCCATGAACTAGGCTTTTAGGTTATGCTCAGGCGTCATTATTTGTTTCCCCACATGGAGTCCTAAGCTTATGTCTTGATGTAGACTCAGAATATTTTATACTTGTTCGGACTTATTCTGTCTAAAAACACCACTCATTCCTAGGTTTCTGTCTTTAATTATGCTCTGAAAAGATTTTAATCAGCATCAAAGAATTTCCATCCATGCATTTTCCAACCCGCTGAATTCGAACACAGGGTCACGGGGGTCTGCTGGAGCCAATCCCAGCCAACACAGGGCACAAGGCAGGAACCAATCCCGGGCAGGGTGCCAACCCACCGCAGCATCAAAGAATTTAAATTCCTGAATATCTCCTTATATTGTTGAAGACTATAAAAAACCTGCTTGACATGCATTATGTCAGTATCTAGTGATGTGCTTCCACTTTAATGAAATTATCTCTCCTGATCTTCAACCACTGTGAGGATGTTTCATTACCAGTGATGGACCCAGTGGTAGATGTCAGTCATCAGCATTTACCTGCATTGTGGTGTGCTTCAATGTGGAAATAGTTGATCTGGGTAGCTGACTGTTGAAATCCACTACTAGAAGTTTGATTTTTCTTATTTCTATTGTCATTTTATATTAAAGAAAAGTTAATTGTATATAAAAATGTACATATATAGGCACATTCAGTACTATATATTGTAACAGATGAAGCGTTTGTCCACCTCTTGAACCCTCAGGTACCACTCTGATGACCAGGTGAAAGTATAATAATAATTCTTTTTATTACACAATAGTAGTGCACCAAGCACTCTCCTCCACACACTCATAAACACAATAAACTCTCTCAATAAACAATCCTCCACTCCCAGACACTTAGCCCACCTTCCTCCCAGCTCAGCTCAGTGTTCTGGGCTTCCCAGAGTCCTTTTATAGCTCCTGACCCGGAAGTGGTTCTAAGCGCAACCCACAAGTCCATTTCCTTCCGGGTCAGGGCAAACAGTCCTCTTCTTTATCCCGGGAGCACGTCACTTCCTCCAGTCACGTGACTGATGCGCACTCCCGGGTTATAGGGCATGCCAGAGCCCACTAGCCCCCCTACAGCGACTCCTGGCGGCCCCCAAGGTATCCAGCAGGGCTATGTCACAACACTACAAAGTCCATGAGGCCCTGCTGGAACTCGGGGCACAAATATGCTGTCCGGAGGGCTCCTCCTAGCGGCCTGGGGGTGGCGACCGGAGTCCATAGCCGGTCGTCTGTCACAATATGTATAGTAAATGTCTGTGTTTATATTACAGTGCTTTGTTATGCTTTTGTTATACGTAATTTTGATTTTCAATACTGTATCTATAAATATGGATTACATTGATTAAATACATTTTTGAAATCTGCAGTTGTTGCTGCTGGGATAAGCTCTGGATCAGCAAGTCGTTAAACTGGAATAAGTGGAAAGAATATGCTTTGATGGATTTTCAGTTAAAGACAATTGGAAACAACTTTTTACAGCAAAGTCCACAAAAGAAAAAGCAAGCGGGCTAGGAATCCAAGCTTGGTCCACGGTGCTGTGAAACTATAAGCCAGACCACATCTCCATACTCATATATTAAGAGCATCATAGTAAAATGATCCTAAAAGGCACACCAGATTTGAATCGTATTTCACAATGAATTATTTTGTGATTTCTGGAAGCTGTTCAAAATGTTTTCTTAATTGATTGCGTAGGGCAAGCATAAATAATGAACTTCATACTAGGACCCATGCACGTGTACAAAACACTTCAGAAATCACAGTAACTATGAAGACATAACACTAACCTGAAGATAAATAGAGGTAACTAGAATAAACAATCAAAATAAATATCCAAAACTAGAAACACTTGTTGCTTTACAGTACACTGTTCCCAACCCTTTTTATGTTTTAGGTTGTCAGTACTTTCAATGCAGAAAAAGCTGCCTCACACAGGTATGCCGTTGCAAATGGTAAAAAGCATTGCATGTCCTTTATACTCAACACTGGGTATTCATTTGTGAGAGTAATCCAAAATTCTGACAGGGGAATGGCAAAGAACTGCATTTTTAAACTTCCATCATTGGCTATTTCAATCAATTCCTCATGTGACCTCAAATCAAGACAATCCTCTTCAGTTTTGGACTGAAATGCATTTCTATTCCAGTTTAAGTGACGATGGTCCAGTTCTGAGAAATAGTAGCGGAGGTACTCCTTCAGGTATGTGAGATGAGATAATATCATAACCAGGACTGTATCTGCAGGCGCATTGGACGTTCCTAGCTCCTGGTGACGGCGCAGGAACATGACAGTATTTCCCTTTGTTTAGCTTTTCTCCGAAAGTCTGATTTATTATTATTATTATTATTATTATTATTATTATTATTATTATTATTATTATAAATGCACGAACTTTATGTTGCAAATTAAGTGTGCTGTGATCGCGGTCCTGCATGCTCTCATTCAAGCTATTTAAAGTTGAAATATGCCGGCCAAATTCGCAAGCTTCACAACCCACGACTGGTTGTCAAAACAGGTAGCAAACTAGCAGTTCTCAGATGAGAGAAAATCAGGCAGCTCTCTGCGGAGACCAAACACTTGTTGTAAAACTGCCTCACGAGACGCCCACCGGACCTCAGAATGTAGTAGAAGGCTTTCGAAAATGGCGCCTATGTCACTACGCCTATGTCAGATTCAGCAAACAGCCTGTGTTTACGGGGACGTGGTTTGATACTATTTACAACTTTAACAACGTCTTGAAGCACTTGTTGCGATGTGTCCTCCATTTTTAGCGACCTGTGCTTCTCTGTGAAATATACAGCGTGTATCCATGGCATCTGGAGCTTTGGCCTTTATAAACGTGACGACTCCACTACATGCCTATCATGGCAGCGGCGCCATCTGTACAGACGCCCACACAATAAGACCAGTCAATTAAATTTGCCTGAACGGACGCATCCAACATTTGAAAATTGTCCTGATCTGTTGTCTTCCCCGGAATTTCTTTGCAGAATAAATGCTCCTCAACAAATTTTCCATCTCCAATAAATCTGACATTAAGCTGTGCTGCGTTAGCCACATCTGTGCTTTCGTCCAAATGCAACGCAAACCAAGGGTTGTTTTTTAACTGTTCATAATTAGTCTGTTACATCCTTAGCCATGTCAGATATCCGTCGACACACAGTGTTTTGTCTGACAAAGGGACAGTGTCAATTTTACGGGCAGCTTCCTCACTAAATAATTCCCGAAGTACGTCTTTGATCACCGGTAATATCAGATCATCTCCAACTGTGTGAGCTTCTTTGCGATATGACGCCAAAAAAGACCCGTTGAGTGCACTTTCTGAAATAGTTGCGTGCTGTGTGAAAGTGAACAAGCTGTGCTGCTTTCCTTTGGAAAAAGTCAACACGTTTCCCAAAATCAGCTGGACGCGTTTGTTCTTTTCAATTAAGACGGCTTTAGACCTTCGTTGTAATCAAGTCTGACTTTTTTTCTTAGCCAGCACAAATCTGAACTCTATGTATGAACCTTCATACTTTCTTGGTTTTTAGATTTTGCTTTAGAATATGACTCGGTGAATTTAAAGCAGAACTACAAGAAGGGGTTTCATTGAAATGTTTCCTTTATAAAAAGCGGTTCATCATTACATATGTTTTAGGATTCGACAAACTATTCCTAGCTTGCGGTGAACTGCTTTAACTCCACAATGCAACGTGTAGCCTTTGACTAGCATCTGAAAAACGCGTTTATTAATAAAAGTAATTGGCAAGCGCACTAACGAAGTGACGGTGATATTAATCAAATGCCAAGTGAACTAGACAAATGCTTTATAATGTACTTTTAAATAATAAAGTCGTTTGATTTTTATCTTCCACATTTTGACCCCAGGTTGAGAACCACAAATGTTTAACAAAAGTTTGGTTAAGAAAACTTTACTAATATAAAAAACACCATGGCTCCAGGAACTCAAATAAAATGGATAGTTAACTTTTTAGAGTAAACAAGCCAACAGATTATTAAAATATATCAAGAAGCACATTTTCCTTGTCCGTTCATATATTTTTTCTGCAAATCAATAACTGGATGATAAAATATTCCTGACTCATTTCTAACTAAGTTCCATTCTGCTGCTATATCTTATTTACACATGAAGTCCTGATCATGCGTTCCCATACATACTCAGTGTGTCACATTCCCATTTCTTAGTCCCCAAGGGTGAGAGAAGTCATCTTTTCTAAAGTTTTTAATTGTAATATTAGCAGTTAATTATTTCCTATTATTATGATGACAATAGTTCATTACATTTGTATTTTTGCTTAATCGGTTTGCTTCATACAGTACTCTGTGTTGAAGACCAATATCTGAAATCTCACATAACTAAAATAAAACAAAACTTTGTGGTTTATTTAGAAGAGAATTTAGAAGTCAAAGTTTTGAAAACATAAGATGTATATGACAGCTTGGGGGATATGTTAGTTGCATTGAGAAATTTTTAAATGCATTTGGTTAAATAGTAAAGCACCCAAAGCAGAAGCCTAAAATTTGATTGTACTACAGATCTAGCAGTGGCAATAAACAGCATTATACAATACACCATAATTTAAAATACTCTACTGGCACATTGTGATGGAAATTAAGCCATTTAGTGTAATGATGTCTTTGGGTTTCTCTTTCTAAAACAATAATGAATTAGGATTTAAAGGTTTGCATTCTTCGAATACGTAGTCTGTCACCCTTGGCAGCATTCTTTCATGAGCCTGAAATCACTGCCCATGGTTTACTAACTACAGAATTCATTCGACTTCAAAAAGCATTCAAAGAAATGCATCTTTTTCTGCCTTGGCTAGCAGTATGGAATTCTGCACTAATTATGTCTAATAGTTTATTTTTTTTTAAGAATTGAGTATGCTTCTTACAATAAAAGTAGTTTTATAATTATTGTAGGATAGTTAAATAGTTATGCTTGCATGAATTTGTGTGTTAACAGTATTACAGACCATTTTCAGACATGACTTTGAATACTGGATACAGTGGCAGCTGTTTCACTGATAACATGCATCACATATTACTTAAAAATATTTTTCAAAATAGGACAAAGCCGATATCCTGTATTATTAAAATTAATTAAGTAATGACCGCTCTTAAGGGGCAAAGTGACACAATGATTGACACTATTGCTTCATAGATAGCACTTTCTAACGTATGAATTCCATACCTGAGATCTTGTTTATAAAACTTTGCATGATTTTGAGCGTGAAAATACTCATACACCAAAAAATGGGAAAATGAGTCCACAAAACTTTGAATTATAAAACCTGCCGTACACAGATATCCACGTAATTTACTCTTTATAAATCACAATCATCTTGTAGATGTAATTTTGTGAACACACCTCCAACCTGCGGGATGGATGGATGGATGTTTAAAGTCATTTTAGTGTGTTGATATTTGTGTATTGGGAAGTCAATTTCCCTGCACTAAGAACCGTGGGCTAAGTTCCATGCTTACCACAACCTTGTAATGCCATGGTTTTCAAACTGTGGTACGCATACCACTGGTGGTACTTCAAATCATGCCAAGTGGTACTCGTGTGGTCCTTTATTTTCCACAAATCGATGTTGCTAGAATGCCAATATGTTGCATATAATCATATATAGTATAAGTATACTACTGTAAATGCGTGGAAGACTCCAAGACTTTTATTAGCACGGGCACCCATTTCCTTAATTAGTTTAATATCACTTTAACATCATAATTATAGTCATTATAGTGATTATAGTGACTTTTTCTTCAAAACAACACGGGTGTAAATTAATGATTCATTGATAATGGTACTTCAGTTTACTGGTCCTCGCAGAGTGGTACTTGTTCAAAAAAGTTTGAAAACCATGGTTGTAATGGACTATCCAATATCACATTCCAATTCTGTCCCAAGGACAAAATCTACAAATTCAAAAAATGTAGTTATGATTTTTCTTTAGTTCAGATTCACTTAATATTATAAACTCAGTACAGTTTTTTTTCAATCAAATTTTATTAAACATATATTTAATTGTACAAATCTGAAAATGAGAACAACTTTTTTTGGAAACAACAAAAATACTCCACTGCCATTGCCACAACTTTGAGAAGTTGAGAATACTACATGAAGGAACAGAAAAATATAAATAAACAAACAAAAAAATAAATGAAACAGTAAAACAAAATGGGCAGTAGTATAACAGTTGGCCAGCAGGCAGAGGAGAAAGAAGTATGAAAACAAGCATGGAAAGTATATCATGGGTCCATCCCCACCCAGCTCCTGATCAACTAAACAGTACTAAGCCATCTCTGAATTATTGAGCTGGATGAAATGTTAATCTGTGAAGCAGAAAGTTCCAAAAGGACTAAGTTAGAGAATGATGCCTTGCTTTGAGACAAAGTGACACATTCAGGTCCCCTGCAGTGAGAGGAAAGCAACAGTTTTTCAGCAATAGCTGCTAGAGCAATTCCATTCTGCTGCAGTACAGAAAAGGAGAAGGAGAACCTGAGGAGACAATGAAATGTGCACAGACAGAATTGAGGAGAGAGATTTTGCCTCACAGAACCAAAAAGAAGCAACTGGGGGACTCTGCCAGAACAGGTGAAAGAAAGTGCATTTAAAAAGCAGAAATGACAAAGTGGGTCTGGAGCCAAGTCCATTAAATGGTGTTTGCGGGGGTTACATGCAATGCATGTATAATGTTGAACTGAGTGTGCTGGTGATTGGAGTTTTTGGATGAATTTTTCACATTCCTGAATGCAGAATTCCACAACACTGTTGTATGGGAAGGAAGATCATGAGAGGCTACAGATAAATTAAATATAGTTAAATTAAAAAACAAGACATAACCTTTGCTAAAAAGCATGTATGCCATTTACACTTAATGACAGAACTTATGTCCTATACACTATATAAAAAAACAATGTTGAGATAAAATGAAAGATTACATTCCCAGATAATGTAATCTGCATTTATTGTTGAGATTTCAATGAGGTAGTTGGAGTAAGCATGCAAACACAATTCCAGGAATACTTATATCACTACAGAACATCAAAATACAAAATGGGGTTATGCTGGAAAAGAAGACCTTTTATATGGCGGGCCTAGTGGCGGTGGCAGAAAACTGAGAGGTGAACAGAGTCAGGTTGGGGTCATTGTTCATCCTCCTGGTAACTAGCTTCCAAACTGTGAATAAAAAAACATGTAACTTCACTGGTCTTAAACACTACACCCTCCTTTATCTTATTGATGTTAGATCACTCAAACCAAACCTCGTGGTCAATGCATGATCAAAATAAAAGGATAGCTAGCTAGCTAGCTAGCTAGCTAGCTAGATAGATAGATAGATAGATAGATAGATAGATAGATAGATAGATAGATAGATAGATAGATAGATAGATAGATAGATAGATAGATAGATAGATAGAGCTTTATTTGTCCCCTGGGGGAAATTAGTCTTTTCACAGAAGTTCTTTAAATTTATATATACACTATGATCTGAACACCACTAGAATGACTAAAAATGAAGAAATTTAAAAAGAAAGAAAACTTATGACTTGGCAGTCCTTGTTGCATTGAGACATTATGCAGATGTATTGCTGTTGGCATGAAGGAGCCCCAGTAATGTTTCTTGACACACTTTTGCTGAATTATTTGTTTTCTGAAAGTCCTCAGTGTTTGTGTGTCAGAGAGAAGATGTGTAGCATCAGTCATAATGGCACTCAATTGTGTTTTATTTCTCTGTATCACTACTACCTCCAGGGGGTTGAAAATGTGTCCCATAACTCGGCCTACCATTTTAATCAGCTTTTTGATTAGGTGGGCCTCTCTTGAAGTGATGTGAAGGATGTAACTTCCCACAATAAAGGAACACAGTCTCCTAAGGAAAAAGAGCATAATCTGCCCATTATTATCTAGTTCCTCTGTGTTCTGAGACCAGTCCAACCTGTCACTAATGTGGATTTCCAAATATGTGTAGGAGTGCACCACCTCTACATCCACTCCTTGAATAGCTACCAGATATAGAGGCTGTTTGGTGTGATAAAAGTCAATAACCGGTTCTTTGGTTATGCTGATGTTAATTTGCAGACAATTCTCTATGCACCAAGAAACAAAGTATGCCATTTTTGTATGCCATTTCTGTTAATAAATAGAAGATGTTTAGTTACCAGCATGAAAAAACTAATCATCAAAATAAACTAAAGAAGGACTGGTGCTCTAATCTGAAAACCCTTGTTTAATGCAAAAAGAATAAATGAGGAGTAAATGGGGTAAGAAACTGCTTCTGCTGACATCAACACAATACTTTAAATCAGGTCCTCTACTGAAGCTCATTGGTGATGCCTCTTAGCCTTTTAAAAGAGGAGAGCAGGAATGAGAGTGACAGAGAGGGTACAGGAAGGTAGCATTAATCAGAGGTCAACGATCATCTTCCTGGTCTCACCGCAGAACTGTAGAAGGAGTAGACAAATACATTAGGTCACTACTGTCTCATACTATCCTCTTCTAGATTTCCTCTTATTTAGTCTCAACAGGCTCATGTGAACAATAATGCCTTCACACAAGTATCATCTAATAAATTGTTGTAGTCCTGTCCTGTAAAATATATGAAAACACAAAACGAAGAAGACAAACGTATCAAATGCTGTAGGCTTCTCTATTTCAATTGAGTTTGACCTGCAGTATTCACTCAAGAAATTAAAAAAAAATTGCATTGCATTTAATTTAATCATTAAAAATATCTACTTTATAAACTTGAGATATTCTACTTATGGGTGGCACAGTAGTAGCACTGCTGCCTTGCATTTAGGAGACCTGGGTTCACTTCCTGGGTCCTCCCTGTGTGGAGTTTGCATGTTCTCCCCGTGTCTGCGTGGGTTTCCTCTGGGCGCTCCGGTTTCCTCCCGCAGTCCAAAGACAGGTTAGGTGGATTGGCGATTCTAAATTGGCCCTAGTGTGTGTTTGTGTGTGTCCTGCAGTGGGTTGGCACCCTGCCTGGGATTGGTTCCTGATTGTGCCCTGTGTTGGCTGGGATTGGCTCCAGCAGACCCCCATGATGCTGTGTTTGGATTCAGTGGGTTGGAAAATGGATGGATATTCTACTCATATACTAATTTTTTTCTTAATGTAGTCTTCAGAACTGGAGCAATTATGCAGCCGCCATCTGCCACTAGACTTATGTGAACTTGTTAGGAGAATTAATGGTCCGTGTGCTGGAGAAACCTGAAAAGTGTGGCCGGTTTTGTAGCATTTAATGAATGAGCATTTAAACTTGGAAAAGATTCTGCATGTCTGTGCTCTGCTCTTTCCGTAGCACTCAGGCGTTATTTCACACTGTTGAGTAAAGTCTGATATTCAAAAAGCATTGCTACTTCCTGGCATTTTACTAAATGGGGATTTACTGTAGTCTTGTCCATTAAATGCTATCTCTTTTAAATATATTTATACGAAATATATATGTATGTAATAGATCTCAGATTAACTTAACGAGAAACTTTAGTTTAAACCTCAATGATTTATTGTGAGTACTTGGATTTTCTTTTCTGTCAGTTGGACTTACAGTATGTTTGGAGACCTGCCAGGACTTATTTTTTGAGTGTGAGCCTTGTCCTATGGGATGAGCAAAGAATGGATATTAAAAGTCTCATAGTGATTACAGAATGTCAACTGAATAAACTCTAAATGTTTCTTATTATTTCTTTTGTTATTTTTTTTTCATTGAATAACATTTTTCTGGCATGATATATTACAATCATCTATAATACATTAAATAAAATGATTTCCCAGCTGTAAGGGGCATCTAGAATAATAAGGCTCCACTCCACAGGATGACTGTCAGTGGATGAGATGAAATGCATCAGGATGAAGTTAATCAGATTCATCAATCACCCAGCTCTAATCCAATAAAGCATCTGAAGGACTGCTGTAGAGAAGCACATCACGAGATCGGTGTGACGTATGGGAATTCTTTGATGAAGAGTCCAAAACAGCACAACACTTGCAGACTCGCCTTGACTCCATATTGCTTCATACTCAAAGCCAAGCTGTCTATAGGCCACTTCTAATTATATATATTTTTGTAAATAATATACATAACTTAACTGAATATTTTTTTCAAACTGCAATCTAAGTAAAACAAAATGTGACATGTAGTTTTTGACAAAAAATTATTATTCTGTGCTAACACTTGCCTAATACAGCCTCTAGACTAATCTAGACTCATACAGTGCTCTGGGTCAGCAGGAGTGCGGTCTTCACACTGACCATCCCAGCCAGATTATGTTAAACAGACAAGGTAGTCTGAAACTATCTTTAGGTCAGAGACCCAATCACACTGGCCAATCAAACAAGAACAAATCATGTAAACTCAAATTGTACAATTGATTTGTGACTTTTGATGGTGGTCCTGCTAGGAAACAATATTTATTTTGCAAAACATATCATAAACAAAATATATGCAACACACATGCAGTGTGCTGTAATGTTATACTGGACATTTTAAAATAACACATAGGAATAATTCAGAAAGGATCAGGGTCCTAAGTGAGAAAAACTCCACATAACTGAGACTAATTTGTGTAGTTGTACTTAGACACCACCAGTGCTCCCAAAGACACAGTGTAGAAGGACAAGTTAAAATGCACTCATGGCCTTGACAAAAATTACTTTTTTGAGCCTGGCAGTGACCTTTTAAAAAAAAGCGTGACAGAGAGACAGGAGCATGTTGCTGGGCAGGACTCAATTAACCATTAATCAAAATAAGCACATGCTTAGGGCATCAATGGACGGGGGGAACCATAGAAACTTTCCAATGACAGATTTACTATGGATCATATGGTACAAGCTGCAAATGGTGCAGAAAAACTGGGTTCCAAAAAAGTGGACTCCCACAATAAATGAAAACAAATTGCATTCATATATAGTACAGTATATACAATAACAAAACTAATAATAGCATAGTAAAAATAGAGTTAATAATTTATATTAATCTTGACAATACAACAGTTGTCTACAGTATACTATGTACAGAAGCAGATGTGTTACGTGAGATTAGTTTTGAGGATCTGATCAAAGAATTTGTAATTAGAAAAAGTAAGAGAAAACTTTTCAGAAATAAACAAAGTGAAAGTATACAAAAATAAGCATTATTTTCAATCTTATAGTTTGTTTCATTTGAAAAAATTATTTTTTTTTACAGTTTATCATTGTTTATATTTTGAATTATATATATATATATATATATATATATATATACATACAGTATATACAGTATATATAGGGTGGTCCAGATCTAACTATTTATTGCATTGCATTGCATTAAAAGTTGCATAGTTAGATCTGGATCACCCTGTATATAGGGGCACCAAAATCTTTTAAGTGCTTAGGGCCTCTAAAGATCTTCATCCAGCCCTGTTACCGGGGGTCACAGATCTTCTTCTAGATAAATAACTTTGTAGTTGCAGAGGAAGCAAACTCATAAGTTAGCTCCCTAACATCTTCTTCAGCCTTTTATTTTGATTCCCTTTGTTAAGTGCAAATTATCATGTCCTTGACAACATGCTTATCTTAATACATAATTCGCCAGTCTCCTCACTCACTCACTCACTCACTCACTCACTCACTCACTCACTCACTCACTCACTCACTCACTCACTCACTCACTCACTCACTCACTCACTCACTCACTCACTCACTCACTCACTCACGTCTGTCCGAAGCCGAATGCGCAGTCGCCTTCTGCGCAGCTGCCCGAAAAACCTTACAAGACCAACATCGCGGCAGGCGAAAATTCAAAGAGAAAGGCAACTTCGATTAAAGCTCTAGAGGCCTGAAAGGCTATTTCAACTACAGCTAGAGGCCTAATTACACATTCATTCAATACACCTATATCAGGTTTGTGGTGCTTATACTTATTACTATTCCACTCGTGTCTGTTTCATCTTAACGTTGTCGAAACAGGCTCTTTGTCTAGTATATATATTGTAGCAGTTAAGGCTTTTGTCCACCTCTTGAACCCTCAGGTACCACTCTGAACACGAGGTAAAAGTACAACAATATTTTATTTTATAATTATACTGTGCACCAAGCACTCTCCACACTACACTCATATAAACACTACACTATTCAATAAACCAATCCTCCTCGCCCAGACACTTAGCCCTCCTGCCTCCCAGCTCAGCTCAGTGTTCTGGGCTTCCCATAGTCCTTTTATAGCTCCTGACCCGGAAGTGGTTCCAAGCACAACCCACAAGTCCATTTCCTTCCGGGTCAGGGCAAGCAGTCCTCTTCTTCATCCCGGGAGCACGTCGTTTCTTCTGGACACATGATGCTGACGCACTCCCGGGTTATAGGGCATACAAGAACCCACTAGCCCCCTTACAGCGACTCCTGGCGGCCCCCAAGGTATCCAGCAGGGCTGTGTCACAACACTACAAAGTCCATGAGGCCCTGCTGGAACTCGGGGCATGAATATGCTGTCCGGAGGGCTCCTCCTAGCGGCCTGGGGGTGAGGGCCGGACTGGGAAGCCGGCAATCCTCCACAATATAATTTTGCTCTATAAACACCCTGAGAAGAAATTCTCCTCCTGCTTTGACTCTGTTTACTACAGTACAGTATAACAATTCTCCCAGTGAATGTTTCCATTTAAAGTTTACAAAATGTTCAAAAATATCAGAATAAAACATCATGGAGCAAGCAAGATCATTAAATGGACTGTGAAGCCAAATAGTTTATTACTTCATACAGTATATTATATATATACATTGTGGGTAGATGATACATATAATATCCAGTATGCTATATTCATGACTGAGGGTGGCACACAGAGCAGATGATTTGAGCACAATGACACACTGACATTCAAAGAGCATGGAATGGTGTCCCCCTGGAGTTTCAAGCATGACGATATGATGCACTGATTGTTGATCGGGGTGGGTTGACTGCTTTGAGTTTTGAGCACCATGTGACATTGATTTTCAATCAAAAGCGAGGGGGTAGTCTAACTTGTAGTTCTGAGCACCGCATTGCACTGACATTCACATCTGAGCAAAAATTGTGCGGACCCACCAGTGAATCAAGCTCCGTAATATACTAATGGTCAATCGCAGAGCGTGTGGGAGAGTCCATCCTTGGAGTTAGGTAAGAGTCCTTGGGTGGCTCAGATACGTGGAAAGTGAACTGGTATGTTTAAAAACTCTGATGGTATAAACACACACATACACACCCACACCCACACACACACACACACACACACACACACACAGCATGCTGTGAAAATGTTCTAGGCACTTGTGATAAATGCTGCAAAAGTGGAAATGCTTTCCAAAGTAATTCCATGAACAGCTTTTATTAATCAATCAATAAACATCCTAGATAGTTTTGACCTCCCCTGAATTTTTTATTTTTGTATTTTTGTGCCTTTGTTTTGGGTGTGGTCACCAATGTGCTCTGCCATTGACTGCTGCCCTGCCAATGGTTCGTTCTTGCATTGTGCCTGATACTGCTCTCTGGTCCTTACCACTTGAGTTTAATTGAAAGTATTAGAAAATGGAAGGAGAGATACAGTACATATAAAATAATTTACACAAGTTGGACTATATACAGTACATTACCCCATTAACTGCATACTATTTCCCTTTTGCTTAGCAGTTCTGTGAACTTACTTAGAAGTTAAAATATCATTTAAACTGTAACACATCACCAATACCTTTCTGCGTGCAAACCCTTCATTCCGTATAATCTCATAAATTAGATGAAGCCTTCTGATGGAAGCCTTTTCTAAATTCAGACACATTGGGCTTGTGGCTGGCTTGGATTCACATTAAGATGCACATGTTATTGATGTACTGTTCCTGGTCTAATCCATTGGTCCTGTACATTCCACGTTTAAATTCGAAATAATGAGCTATCCCTTTACCACTACCTTTAAAAATGTACAGAAACTTCCTTGGTGTACCAAACTTGGTGTTTCTTCATTCCCACCCAATCCTCCTTTAAGTTTGTCTTTTACCACTATTTTGTTTACATTCTTGTTTCTGTAATTCAGACGAAAGTTGTTTAAAATACAGTAAAAGGCGCAATAAAACACGAAGACATGTTATTGTTCGCCGTTCAGCTTGCTGTCTTGCTTCCCTCTGTAACATTTACGTCACTTACTGAGTAAATTATAATGAATGGCGCTATATATAATGAAAAATGTGACTGTCGTGTCTCCGCCTTTCCATATTGCGTGATTAAAAGCGCGGCACTGAGAGTAAAGGAAATCGTTGTAAATCCACTCAGATCTTGGGGGAAATCGTTTCCTTTCGGCAGGAAAAGCTCGCTCTTTCTTTCTCTCTCTCTCCCTCATTTCTCACATCCTCCTCAGTCCGCTTCCGCGAGTCTCACTCACAGGATCAACTGCTCACCTGCAGGCTCTCTTTTTTGCAGCTTACTTTCTCTCTCTGTTTTTTTTTGGCTTGTAAAAACTCTTTCAGACACTTTTTTTCTGCTAAAGAGAAATAAAGTGGTGTATGCCTTAGTCCGTTAGATCAAAATCATCTAAGGACTGGAACTCTGGAAATGAAGAGAGATTTTACGTTTTTTTTTCGGACTTGGATTTGGATCGTCTGGTTGTCAGGTAGGACCACAATTTTCTCTTTACGCCTCATTAATGCTAATATTGTCACAGTGACGCACCATTGCACAAGCGGCACCTGGCTAATAAAGCGCAGCGCGCGCGTTGTGCTTGGTTGGCTTGCGCTCACTGGGCTCATTTTCCTCTAATGCGAACTCGATTGAAGATCATCCCATACACGCGATGCGCTGCCGGCGTGATTGTATTTCTTAAATAAACTCAGAACGGGCTATATTCAGTTATGCTAAACTTTGCCTCAGAATAAGTGTAAGTGCATGGCGCTATAAATGCGACAATATGACTCCCTAAGTCACAGAGAAATTGCAATAAAAGTGTGATGATGTTAAGTATTGGGTATGGGGCAGAATTATGAATTCGTGCTACGAATAATGATGATCAGAAAATGACACGAGCTTTTATAAATTGTATTTAAAGAGTTGTGTGGGGGATGACACGCGACTCTAGGATGACTCGCAGTATTCCGCATATTAATGTACAGGTCTAGTTTGAAACCTCTTGCTACCACTCTGACTGGAGCTGCATTTCGTCAGTGAATTCAACAGCTACTGGAAAGGATCAAGCACTGCGTACGATGCACACACACGCGCACAAAAAAAGTCCACAGTTGAAGTATTCTTAGGAAAGGCGCCATATAAATAACATTTATTGTTATTACTTCTTTTTTTCAAAGTTTTAGTGAAATTCTGTGTGCAAAAACAGTTCACGTAAAAGTGATGAAAAAAATTGATAATGCATTCAAGAAGTAACTGTTTTGTCTATGAAGTTATATTAAAGTTAATACACTTTTACATACTTGTTTTTGCCGCTATATACGGTTAGACACTGCATGCCTCCGTTCCTTTCCTATTGTAGGCAAACATTCTATCTTTCTATCAGAATTTTATTGGAGTGTCAGGAAAGTTCCATTAACATGTTAGCTTATGGGGATAAAACAAACATTATGTAAAACTAACATTCTGTTCTTGTTAAGCAAATGTGACTTCAATATTAACATTAATATACTAGTATTGGCTCTTACACTGACTTTATCTTGGTGGCATTGTTTACACTTGTGCATGTTCCAATTACATGAATATACAGTATATTACCAAGATCTTGAAATTAAATATCATGCATGACTTTAAGAAGGAAAAATATTAGCTGTACAGATACAGAAAGTAAACTTTATGAAGCTGCTTTGCTAATGGATGGATCAACCAATGGCTTTGGTGAGTTCTGTACATCATCTTCAATGACCTCACTTTTTTATTATTGAAATGGTCTGTGTATACCTTGCCTGGAAGTAGTAGCCCAAAACATTTTTAAATATGGAATTGTTGACTTGTAGAGTGGAAAATACCAGGTAATTGAGCACATAGGTTTTGTTCTGCTGCTGTGCTTTCACTGGTTTTGAATAATAATAATTATAATAAAAATTTTTTGCATTTATATAGCGCTTTTCTCACTACTCAAAGCGCTCAGCAATTGCAGGTTAAGGGCCTTGCTTAAGGGCCCAACAGAGCAGAGTCCCTATTGGCATTTACGGGATTCGAACCGGCAACCTTCCGATTGCCAGTGCAGATCTCTAGCCTCAGAGCCACCACTCCTTGTGACTTCCATGTCAATAAGATATTTCAGCAAAATTTGCTCCAAATTTCCATATCAAATTGCATTCAGCCATAGTAAAACCTATTCTAAATGGATTATGTAAAATATGACCATTTAAAAATATTCTTATGTTGACCCCGCATATAATCAGAAACATCCAGTTAAAACAAAAGCTATGATAACCCAAACATTGCCAGGAAGCACAAACAAAAGGTGGTTTTCTTGTATATTAAGTCTCTGTTATCAGCAGAGGGTGAAGCCACTTTGTTGTTGCTAAGTTCTTGTTGTAGGTGCGCTGCACACCCAAGGGGTCCTGCCATCCTGTTCTTTGTTTTTCTCTGTATTTCTCTATGTAGGGTTTTATGTCCCCAGCAGTTGCCCGCTGATGTTTTGAGTTACTGAAAATATATAACAATGGCAATGTTTGTACAATTTAGAATAAGTCCTTCTCAGACGGATCCTACCATGCCTGTTAGATATCGTTTGTGATACTAGCCTTGTTTTACACTTAAAAATGTACTTTTTGTGTATTATTTAGTTTTTCAATGCATTATTGTAAACTCTTTGTATTTGTTAAACAGAAATCTGGCATGGCATGCTGGTGTGGTGTCAAGCACTCTTGGCTCCGTGCGCACTGCTACTCTTATTACAATTCCAGGGGTCTGAATTCTACCTTGGCCTTCTGAGTAGGCTCTGCTTGTTCTCCCTGTGTGAATTTGGGTTTTCTTTAGCAACATTGGTTTTCACAAAATGACGAGCATGTTAGGCTAGTTGGCCAGTTTAAATTGATCCAGTGAGCATAAGTGACTCCTACCGCAATCGCAGTCTGGATGTCACTGTAATGGGAAATTGCAGGTATAGAAAATGGATGGATTATATGCCAACTTAAATAGAAATGAAAGTAAATGAAAATTTTTGTGATGCAGTGGAGAACATTATAATAAAAAAGTGATTCCAAATATCAATACTCTTGCGTAAAGCCTACTTTTGAAATAAATCTAATGTCCAGTGTCTCAGAGAGGACATCATTTTGTAATATAGAGCCTTGCAGGCCAGGTGTTTGTTAAGTGCTGATTTGAGTAGAAGCCTCCTGGACCCTCCCAGGGACAGCTTCATGTAACGCCAAAACATTCATCTTCTCCAGTCTTCCTGTTTATGCAGATCTACCAGTGCAGTGTATTTCTACAGTAAGCAAAGACCAACACACTTGAATAGGAAAATCTCACCTTTTTTGGAGTACTCACACAAACGTTAGCAAGAAGTAAGGATGAGCCATATAATAAAGATGAGAGGTAAAAGGAAAGCTTTGCACATCATGTAAATGAAAGTAAGCCCTGTGGAGACTCAGTAGGGAGTATGGGAAGCACATCTTATTTGACACCCTCACTACAGGGTTTTATGGTCTGCTATTCACGCCAAACTTGTTCCCTCCCAGTACAATCAAAGGCTTTCTGACACATTTTTAGAGAGCAGCTAAAGAGGGCCAATTAAACACAAGTGTTACAATTTTTCCTGTCTGTCAGATGCCTGTGCCTTGCAGGGCTGTCTGCTTCACTTTCATCGTTGACATTATGAAGCGATTGATGTGCCATGGGATGACTGCAGAGATTTAGCACCTTCTTGATAGTCTGTTGCTTGCAAATATTTTAGCGACAGCTATTTTAGGGAGGACACTGGTGGTTAGGAAAAGGATGCAAATTTATGACACATGTGTTAATAGGGACTCAACTACAATTGCTGATTAATGGCCACAGCGTCTGATGACCTCCAGTATATTTTCACTTAAAAGCAGAGAGAAGCAGCTTCCCTTGTCAAAAACAGATCTACCATTTTAATTTGTTAGAATATCAAACTGCCTAGACAATGGCATTGAGAAATTTTAGTGCCACAGCAGTAGAAATGCAACACTTTATTTCCATCCCTTTAAAGATTTTTAGATAGTTGTGTATGCAAGTAAGGTGACTCTGTGAGGTGTGTAAAGTCACTAACTGCAGCTCTTCAGTCATTTTGCTGATGAACTCAGGCCAAATGGGTTGCTAATGGCTGCTTTTTACTCATTTCCATTCTTTGTATTGTGGAAAAGGTGATGTTTCTATTAAACGCATGACTGAGCAGTCAAACATTTCAGTTATTAAAGTCATAGTTCTTGCATTACAACTTGTTTTGTGTTGTTGTTCACTATGAAAGAAGCTGTATGATCGAAAGCAAGACTGATGAGCATTTGAATACTAACTCTTAGGAAGGGATAAAAAACTTGGTGCTGTTAATAGTAGATTGTAGGTTACCAGAACATTGTTTGTTTGATTTATGACAGCAAAAAAAAGCACATGGAGGCCCAAAAACAATATGATGGACAGCACAACCCAGAAAAAAACCTCCAGAAATCATTGCAGGCAATAAATTTAAAAATTATGGATTGGTAAGACCATTAAACGTGGATTTGCAAAGAACATGCCGACATTAGGGAATTTCACTGAGGCCTGGACACAAAGCAGTTTTGGTCTGTGAGGCAAAAACGTGGCCGGGAAGATGCTCTTTACTGAATCTTGTGTCTTGTATAATTCAATATCTTGTAAAAACTATTCATATGGGGCACCTTAAGATTAGATGTTATTAAAAGTGGTGCCCCTAAAGGAGAAGCTCTGAGGTCACTGCTTGTTTTAATATACAAGGGTAAATCAAAAAGTAAAAGCAATTGGAAAATTATGTGATAGCCACAATGGATAGAAGTTGATACAATGCAACATTCTCACAATGGCTTATGCTGCTGTTTGAACATGCACAGTACAAGCACTTTTCTGTTAGTCTATTTAAAGCCAAGGTCAAATGAACATGGATGCTCTGCTCCGGTATTTCAACATTGTTAAAAAAACACGCTGTAGTGCGATTTCTTTGGGCGGAGGGAGCAAAACTTTCTGACATTCCCTGAAGGATGTTGCCTCAGTACAGAAGTGAAAACAGAATGACTCAACAAAAAAAGTTTATGAATGATTAGAAAGGTTTAACGTAAGAAGTGTAATCAACAAAGCTTGATCTAGTCGACCATCAAAATTGCGCACACATCGACATGGTGAATGCCTTCATCAGAGATGACAGGCAAACTGCATTGTCTGCTGTTGCTGCACATTTGGATCTGCACCTACCTTTGTGCATGATGACCTGAGGTTCTGTAACGTTTATACAGTGATCTGCAAAAGCCAAAATCCTTCAGTGAATTTTAGCAGGTATCTCTCCTTCTGACCATAGAAATTGCACTAGTGCACATTGTTCAACAATGGTACAATCCTGTAGTGGAGTGTCCATGTTTATTTGACCTTAACTTCCACATGGCAGAGCGCTGTGCCGTACTGTGTGTGTGTTCTAATTACCCATAAGCCATCATGATTGTGTTTTATTGCATCAGCTTTTATCCTTGGTGATTACTGCATAATTTTCACATTGCCTTTACTTTTTGATTTACTCTTGTATATAAACAATCTGGTTAAGAATACAAATAACAAGCTGGTTAAGTCTGCAGATGAAACCAGACCAGGTGGAATGTCAAATAACCTAAAATCAGATGAATCATTACAAATGGACTTGGACAGCATATACTATATGCTTAGGAAACAATTGTGGCAGATGAAGGTTAATGTAAGTAAATGCAATGTATTGCACGTTGGAAGTAAAAATGTTAGAAATGAACAAACAATGGGAAGTCAGAAAATTTAAAATACACCTTTGGTGTGTGGTTGATGTAGCAACATGTTATCAATGCATGCTCCCAACCTAGGAGTCATTGTAAACCGGTTGATATCTACATCCAGATAGTTGTTAAAAAGACTAACAGTTAAGTTATATAACATGTTGTGAAAAGTTATAGTTATACTATAAGTTATGTTTAATCTGTGCTTTCACTAGTAAGGCATCATCTGGTGGATATGCCTCCCCAGACCATCACTGATCCACCACCAAACCGGTCATGCTGAACGATGTTACAAGCAGCATAAAGTTCTCCACGGCTTCTCCAGACCCTTTCACATCTGTCACATGTGCTCAGGATGAACCTCTTCTCATCTGTGAAAAGTTCAGGGCACCAGTGGTGGACCTGCCAATTCTGATATTCTATGGCATATACCAATCAAGCTCCACGGTGCCTGGCAGTGAGCACAGGGCCCACTAGAGGACATCGGACCCTCAGGCCACCATCATGAAGTCTGTTTCTGATTGTTTGGTCAGAGACATTCACACCAGTGGCCTGCTGGAGGTCATTTTGTAGGGCTATGGCAGTGCTTATCCTGTTCCTCCTTCCCCAAAGGAGCAGATACCAGTCCTTCTGATGGGTTAAGGATCTTCTATGTCCAGCTCTCCTATAGTAAATGCTTGTCTCCTGGAATCTCCTCCGTGCCCTTGAGACTGTGCTGGGAGACGCAGCAATCCTTCTGCAAATGGCACGTATTGATGTGCCATCCTGGAGAAGTTGGACTACCTGTGCAACCTCTGTAGGGTCCAGGTATCGCTTCATGCTACCAGTAGTGACACTGACCGAAGCCAAATGCAAAACTAATGAAAAAACAGTCAGAAAAGATGAGGAGAGAAAAATGTCAGTGGCCTCCACTTGTTAAACCATTACTGTTTTGGGGGTCGTCTCAATGTTGCTCCACTAGTGCACCTGTTGTTAATTTCATTAACGCCAAAGCAGCTGAAACTGATTAACAACCCCCTCTGCTACTTAACTGACCAGATCAATATCCGAGAAGTTTCATTGACTTGATGCTATACTCTGATTAAGAAGTGTTCCTTTAATTTGTTTTGAGCAGTATAATAGG
>NC_041404.2:121847773-121862773 GCF_900747795.2 Erpetoichthys calabaricus | reverse complement strand
TAACTTGTTTTTCTATAACAAACTAGATAAAACATTAATGCCCTGGCAGTGGCAAATAGCTTTGGTTTTATATTTGATTTGATTACATTAATGTTTAAGTTGAGATTTACAAGAAATATTTTAACTGCTACTATGCAAAGGGCATACTGCTGCTAATTTATGTCATTTAAGAATTATGGAAGTCACTCTGGGAAGTTTCAATGTTATAGAAAGATTTTTGTAGCCTTCCCCAGATCTGTGCCTTGCTGTATCTTAACATCTGCAGTCAATTCCTTCAAGCCCATGGCTTGGATTTTGCTCCAATACACATTGTTAACTATGGGACCTTGTATACACTGGTGTGTGCCTTTAAAAATCAATTTCAATCAACTGAATCAACCACAGGTGGGCTCCAAACAAGATATAGAAACATCACAATGATGATCAATTGAATGGGATGCACCTAAGCCAAATTCAAAGGTGTCAATGTGATGTTTCATTTTTTTTTTTTTAATTTGTAAACCTCCCTAAAATCCTGTTTTTGCTTCGTCATTCTGGTGATATTGAGTGTTGTTTAAAGTGAGAAAAACTTTAATGATTTTAGCATAAGGCTGCAACATAGCAAAAGATGTAAAAAGTGAAGGGTTCTGAACCTTTCTGATGGCTTTGCAGATTTGACAAATAAAGGTACAGTATGCTGCTATACTTACTGGCTCAGGTGTAGGCCCATTTCCTGTAGTGCTTGTTCCTGCTCCTCACAAATCTTCTGCAGTTGCTGCTTTTCATCTTTTAGCACTATAATTTCCTGGGAAGAACAACATCAATAATGTATTCTATAAGCACCATTTTCTCTCCCGATGGATACAAGCTCCCATCCTTTAGTCAGTCATAGTTTAGATAAGTGTTTGCATCCTCCTACTTTATATACAGAATGTGAAGAGCTAACATATACATACTTTGTTTGTTGTTATTGAGTCTGGCAGTTAGGAATAAAGGAATCCTTTAAAAAAATATTAACAGCACAATAAAGCTATTTAACATTACTCTTTTTGCTTTAACTGTGCAAAAGATAAGCTCATGTTTGTAAAATGTGTTCTATAAATTTCTATAAATAAAACAAAAAAAAGAATACAAAAAAATAAAGACAAGGAGAATCTGAGGAAAGCGCTGGTAATTAATTATTCTTTAACACAAGAATCCCTGAAGCCTACGAAAATATTCATAATGCCAAGCCACCTTAAATTCCCTAGTACCTCCTCATCAGCACATTTGTTTGAAAACTAACCGTGTCAGATCAGGGGGAGTGTGAATGTGACTGGGAAAATAAAACTGAATTCTAGTGTTAAGCTGAATCAAGTCTCCCAAAGCTCATTCAAATACTGATCAATTGTTGCACAACATATTTAAATCATGACTCTTTCAAAATTGGTGCATCAATTGAGAATTTAAGTGTTGTGTTGACACAGTTAAAAATGTAACCAACGTGAGGTTTAGGGTCATACAAATTGTGCCATTCAGAATAGCTGAACACTATCCAACCTTTTATCTTTCGTAAAGACTTTTATAGCTCCCTAAAAATAATTTGATTTTGAATAGTGAAAACAAAAGCACAGGGTTTGTTCATGTGTGGATTTGGGCAAAAAGAACAGCTGCCATTGTAATTATGCTGTTAGGTTACAATTTTACATGTCATTTAAGATTCTTGCAAATCACCGGAATCATCTAAAACTTGGTGCTTGCAAAATATTACATTTGGTAAAGAAAAAAAACAGTTTTCTGCATTAATATATAATAAAACAGTACAAGAATTAAGGTGCTGAGGAATGTGCAATCACTCCTCAACAAATCAACAAAGCCTATCGTTATGAGAAATACTTATTTTTACCATCAAACTCACCTTCTGTAGCCCTTCTACTTGCTGAAGTTGAGTTTTTAGCTGCACAGTCATATCCTGTTCCCTCTGCAACACCTTCTGAAGCCTCACTCTTTGTTCTTTTTCTGCCTTCAGCTCATTTTCCAGTTGAGCTCTGCAGAAAAATTAAAAGTAAACCCTTTTGAGACTAAAACAGAAACGTGACTGAGTGCAGCTATGCATGAGCACTTTTGAGCAATTTTAAAACTGGCTGTATATACATGGAATTTCTTAGTGTATTAAGGAGTTATTCAAATGACCTTTCGACAACACATGTTTAGGGCTGTTTAAGTTTTACTAAGCGGTTGTTGAGAGCCTTTCCTGGCTAGTAACTTATCAAAGAAAAGTATTCCTGATGGTATCTGCATGTTAATACATTGAAGGTTTTTCGTAAATTGTTGAAGTGGAGACTACAGTATGGACAACCTCCACATGTAAAATTGGCTCGCTCAATTTCTTTTAATTTTTTTGCACAAGTAAAGAAATGAAGACCGTGCTTGAAAACTGTCGTTAAATTGACATTTCAGCAAATAACATTTAATTGAAGCATTTACCATTTGTGCAAAATCTTCTCTTAACAATTTCTTAACAAAAAGGTCACTGTGCACTTGTTGAACATTTTTTTTAAAGTAACAACTGGGATCTACTGTACAAATTCCTTTCATAATTTTTAACACTTCAATCATGTCACTTCCTAATCTCTGTTTGCTTAAACTGAAAAGGATCAAATCCTTCAGTCTTTTTTAATAGCTGATATTTTTCAGTCTCAGAATCAGCCTAGTTGCTCTTCTTTGGACTTTCCCTAGTGTTGCTATGTCTTTTTTGTAATATGAAGACCAAAACTCTACAAGTACTCCAGGTGAGGCCTAACTAGCGTGTTATAAAACTTAAATGCCATACATTGTGATATATAACCTGTGTTACATTTTATTAGTTTTCTTGATCGCTTCTGTACACTGTCTGGATGTTGATAGTGAGGAGTTTACTATGAGTCCTAGATCCTTCTCATAAGGTGTACTTTCAAGTTTCTGACCTCCCATCGTATATTTGAATCTAACATTCCTACTTCCTATGTGTAATACTTTACATTTGCTTACAATAAATTTAATCTACCCAAAAACCTACCCAAGTCTGCATGTTGTCTAAGTCCATCCAGAACAATGCAGCAAGTTTTACATTTGCTACCTTTCTACCTACCTTTGTATAATCAAACATTTCTGTATAAGACATTTTTTGCCACTTACACACAACTTTCTTAACAGTGCACCTCTTAAAACCCAGATGTGAATTTTTAACAGATGTGCTCAAGGTACCATTTCAGAATTTTTGCTTAATGGACTGGAAGGAATGTGCTTAGACCAATGGTTCTCAAAAATGTGGTCATGACCTAGTGAAAGTGAAAGTTTCAAATGATCCAATAGCAGGTACATGTAACACTGGATACAAATGTTTCCAGAATAGAACATTAAATCAGATAGACACAGGATACAAAAAGCATTAAACAGAATAAAAGACATTAAAACTACAGTAAAATACTAAAGCCTTTTTTATTGCTTTAAATTAGAAGCAGTTGGCATTCCATACAATCAAGTCAAAGTTTACAAAACAAAAGAAAAGTCAACCCCTACCCAAGAGAAAGAGGAGAGCCAGCAATCAAAGCACTCTATAAAACGAACAAGAAAGGAAAGGTATCCTTTTTATCCGAAATGGAAGTTTATTCTAAAAATGTTATTGATTAGACCCTGCCATGTTATAAAAAAGTTTTGATTAGACTCTCTAAGTGAGAATTTGATTATTTCCAATTTCAAGTAGTACAGAACATCAGTTACCCACTGACTTAAAAGTGTTGGGGTGGAATTCTTCCAGTTGAGCAAGGTAAGTCTATGTGCTAGTAGTGTAATAAAGGCAATTACAGTTTGTTTGTCCTTCTCCACCTTAGGCCTGACTGGGAATACACCCAACACATCTGTTAATGGGTTTGGAGTGATTGTGACACCGAGGCTGTCCGATAGGCATGCAAAGATTTTTGTTCAAAATGTTGTTAATTTGGTGCACACCCAGAACATGTCGCCCAGTGAGGCTGCAGCCAGATTGCAACGTTCACAGGTTGAATATTGCCCTGGAAACACTCTGGACAATTTTAAACATGATAAATGAAGTCAATATAAAGAATAAAAAGATGTATTACAAGATTTTATTTCTATTGCAGACCAGGCTTATGTAAATTCATTGATCTGTGTCAATGTCCAGGTCATCATAGGTTGTATATTTGTCGCCCAGTAATAAAATTGAAACTTAGGTAGTGCCATGCCCCTTTCTGCTTTAGGTTCTTGCAGTCACCCTTTGGATGTGTGGATGTTTCAAATTTCAAATAAATGAAGTTGATTAAGTCTAATTTCATAAAAAATTGTTAATGTATATGGGGATGCTTAAAAATAAGAAGAAGCGAAGCTAGGGAAGGATGGTCATCTTAACAATGTTGATTCTCCCTTCTAATGTAAGATGGAGGGTAGGCCATCTATTCATGACTTAAATTTTTTTTCATGTATACAGCAAAATTTTGTTGAAAAAGAACCTCATATTTACTTGTGATATTTACGCACACACACACATATATATATATACAAATATATGAGAATTAACTTTTACTCAAAATGATTTTGAGATCAAATATCTTTTGAAAATCTGCTAATACTTTTAGGACAGTGTTTTTTTAGGTCAGATATATACAAGTACCATATCATCTGTATACAGTGATATTTTCTGTTCAAGTCCTTCTCTGAGAATACCCTTTATCTGTTCAATGGCATTTGCAAAGAGCAAAGGTGATAAGGGGCATCCTTGTCGAGTACCACATTCTAGTTTGAAGTGGTCTGAAATAATGTTAATACAAATTGAGGCTTCTGGACTAATGTTAATGTAGTTTGATCCATGCACGTTTGGGCCGAACCCAAATTTGTGCAATGTGGTGAATAGGTAGTTCCATTCAACCATATCAAATGCTTTTTCTGCATCTAAAGATAAGAAGATCTCTGGAGTGTTACATTTAATTGGTGAATATATTATATTGAACAAACATTGAAGGTGAGAAGTGTCTGCCTTTAATAAATCCGGTTTGGTCCTGTGATATTAAAGAAGGAACTACTTTCTCAATCCTTCTGGCTAGAACCTTCAAGAGTATCTTAATGTTGTTATTCAAAAGAGAGATTGGTCTGTATGATGCACATTGTAGTAAGTCCTTATTTTTTTAGGAGAGATGGAAATTAATGTTTGGTGAAAAGTTTGAGGTAGAATTTTGTTGTCTGTAGCTTCTTAAACATTGCTAAAAATAGTGGAGTGAACTTGTTTGAAATTTTTTATAAAATTCCAATGGGTAGCTATCAGGGCCAGCTTATAGCATCCAGCAATTCTGAAAGTGTCAAAGGTCTATCCAGTTCCACAGCACTGAGTATTTAGCTGTGGTATCGGTAATGAGTCAAGAAACTCATTAGATTGTCTTATCTTCTTTAAACTGAGTAGAATATAATGACTTTCAGTACTCTATATATGTGTAAGTTATATTTTTATGGTCAATAATTTTATCTCCATCCATGTTGTAAATTACTGTCATTGCATTATGGACTTCCTGCTTATGGATTTGTTGTGGCCAAGATCTTGCTAGCCTTTTCTCCGTGTTAATAATGTTGTCACGATTTAAAGATAAGCAGCTCTGCTTCTATAGTAGTCAAGAGGTTAAATTGTGATTGCAAAACCTGTCTTTTCCTATAAAGTGCCTCATTTGGAGACCTGGCGTATTCTAGATCTATTCTGGTAATTTCACTGGGTAACTCAGATGCCTGCTGTTTCAAATTTATTTTTGTGAGAAGATATGAAATATCTCTCCTCTTAATATACCTGATGAGTATAGTATATAATATATATCTGTCCTCTTAATATACCTGCGGAGACCTCTGAGGATGCATTTGTCTCAAGCAAATAATCAATTTGCTTGGATATGAATTCTGTACAGTTTGCATCAGCTAATGACAGGGGACTAAAATGCCAGCTGCGAGATGAGTGTGTAGGACGGAGTAATTTAAGCTCCATGATCTGAGGGGCGAGGTCATGGATAATAATAGCACTGCACTTACAAGATTTGATAGAAAGCAATTTTTTGATCACTATGAGGAAATAATCAATTCTTGAGCAACAATGATGTACTGGTGAGAAGGAGGAGTATGCTCTTAGGTTAGAATTTAAAAATTTCCATGGGGTTGATAAGTTATGATCTGTTACAAACTGAGTAATTATCTTTACAGTATTAGATGTTATCACCGTTATTGTTGAGGATCTATCTGGATTTAAAACACAATTAAAGTCTCTGGACATTATAATTTTGTGAGTGTTCACACTAGGATAGATGCTAATACATTTTGGAAGAAAGCTTTGTCATCCACATTAGGTGCATAGATAGTCAGTCATTATTAATCAAAATAATTTTAGAATTAGAGAAATTGCCTATCACCATGACATATCGGCCTTTAGAATCAGATGTTGCATCTGAAACTACAAATGGAATAGTTCTATGTATTAAGATTCTCACACTCCTGGTTTTCTTTGTATAGTCAAGAGTGAAAAATTTGGCCAGACCACTCTCTTTGCAATCGAAACTGGTCCTTCCTTAATAAGTGAGTCTCCTGTAAAAATACTATCTTGGAATTTAAACTTGTTAAGCGAGTGAATACTTTCTTTCTCTTTAATTCATGATTGAGACCCTTGACATTCCAGCTCACAAAGTTCATTATTTGGTCATGGAAATATTGCTTCTGAACTTTTGTTGACATTTTGTAGTGTTAAGTTAAGGTAGTACATTGTTACATATGATAGCTTTGACATAGATTTCATATTATTGCTAAGTAATACAATTATGTAGAGTATTGTTATGTTGGCACTAATGGTTATTGATGTATAATAAATAAATAAATAAAAAAGAAATAGCATTGCTCTTTCCCCCCACCAACAAATTTGTGCTTCTGCAAGTGAGTTAAACCACACGTTTTCAAGTCCCAGTCCCCTGACATGCCAAGAAACAGAGCACGTCTAGAGTAAAACGAACTCCCCAGCAGTGGTGTAGAGAAGGTTAAAACAGATATCTTGTGAAGATACAGTCCAAACATAATAAACTAAGGATATGATCTTTAACAGTCCAAATATAATAAACCAAGGGTATGATGTTATAAAAAAAGGCTGGTTATGTAATTAAAGTTTAAGAAAAAGTCAACAGCTTGTTATTTTGTGGTAGCCAAAGTGTGCATATAATTAATGGAACAAATCCATCTTACTAACCGAAGGTTGTAAACCGGATATGGACACAGGGCGCTGGGCACATCGAGGCGCACGCGCATTGCCGCACTGCAGCGCATCACACGGCATAAACCGGATTTGGATGCAGGGCTGAACTTGCTGTGCTCCACTCTGCCAGCGGTCGGTGTCAGCAAAGGCAACGGAATCACATCTCCACAAAACGGGACCACTTTACTACAGATGTGCGTGTGTAATTAAATGACATGTCCCCAGACGCACCCACCCTCCATGATAGAGAAAACAAAAACGAGAGGATTCAGCGCATATGTGAATCACATTACAGTATTACAGTACGGAAGCCCCAGACGTCCAAACTACACGGCGTAAACCGGATATGGACGCAGGACGCAGGGCTGAACTTGCTGTGCTCCACTCTGCCAGCGGTCGGTGTCAGCGAAGGCAACGGAATCATGTCTCCACAAAACGAGACCGCTTTACTACAGATATGCGTATGTAATTAAATGACATGTCCCCAGACGCACCCACCCTCCATGATATGTCATCCGTCCAGATATCGGACGGAACAGAAACTGATTGCCATTCTTGGATATCCAATTCGCTGGCGAATCGCGGGCTTACTAGTTTCAAAATAATAACTGAAGCTTAAACAAACTGAATAGCCGTTTACATTTTGGTAACCAATTAGCCAAGATGTAGCCGTAAGTTGCTAAAATGTGCATGTAATTAATGAAAGAAGTAACAATATAATGATTGCAGCTTAAAAAAAGGGAAAGGGATTACCAAAAAGAAAAGAAAATATAAAATAAAAAATATATAATTTATAGTTACAGCAGGGGGCGGCACGGTGGCGCAGTGGTAGTGCTGCTGCCTCGCAGTTAGGAGATCTGGGTTTACTTCCCGGGTCCTCCCTGCGTGGAGTTTGCATGTTCTCCCCGTGTCTGCGTGGGTATCCTCCAGGCGCTCCGGTTTCCTTCCACAGTCCAAAGACATGCAGGTTAGGTGGATTGATGATTCTAAATTGGCCCTAGTGTGTGCTTGGTGTGTGGGTGTGTTTGTGTGTGTCCTGCGGTGGGTTGGCACCCTGCCCGGGATTGGTTCCTACCTTGTGCCCTGTGTTGGCTGGTATTGGCTCCAGCAGACCCCCTTGACCCTGTGTTCAGATTCAGCGGGTTGGACAATGGATGGATGGATAGTTACAGCAAATGTTGTAGAAGAGTCGAGCTGAATCTTCTTTGCCTTGCCAGAACACGGTGTGACTCAATGTTGTGTTTTTCAAAAGAAAGTTAGGATCAGTCTTCTTAGCTCTGTATCTGCTTTGTCTGAAGAACTAACAATGTAAAACTGATCTTCAATAACTACTTCCAGTTTGGCAGGGTACAAGAGACTGTATCTGATTTCAGTGTATCTGATTTCAGCTCCACATAAGCGCTGTTTAATGCTATACAACGAGGCATGTTTAGCAGCTGTTGAAGGGGAGAAATCTGGGAAAATACGAATGCCATTACTTTCAAATATAATCTCGTCTTTCTGTCTGAGAATGGACAAAAAGTTTTGTTTGGCATGCAGTTTGTTGAAAAGGACAATTAGGCTTTTCGGTTTGAAGGCATTCGATCCATGTATACAGTAGGCTGCTGAGATCTCGATGTCCGATTTAAAAGCCTCACCAGATATTTTAAAGAATAGTTCAGCTATGAATTACACTGGGCTTGGGCTTTCCCATATTTCAGAAAGACCTTCAATTCTGATGTTGTTCCTTCTATATCTATTATCCAGCATAGCCAGTTTGTCATCATGCACTTTACTTTCTGATTTTGCAGCCACTGCTTTTCATCTACGGCAGAAGCCGATGGTTCAGCTATTTCAATATGGGTCGTAAATGATTGTTTAACATCTTCAAGGTAAGCAGTAAGTACTCAAATTTTATTCTCTAACTTACTCAAATTTTCCTGTATTTTTTCATCAGTCTTTTGTCGCATTTCTGTAAATGTTGTAGTAAACTTAGTACTTAAAACGTATCTGCAGGTCTTTTATATCCTGATGCTGTTTTTCATTTTTATTATTTAGGACCCTTATTTTTTTCTTTATTTCCTTATTGTCCTTTATATCTCACTTTATATCCTTTATGTCCCTCCCCGAGTGAGGTAATCACTACCTTCAGCTTGGAGAGAGTGTTTCGAGTTGCAAGTCCAGTGGGGGATGAAAATGCAGACCCGCAGAGGGTATTAGCTGAAGTTGACAGTGGGAATGAAAAGGCCATGCTCAGGTCCAATAGTCCTCTTGGAATTGGCGAAATACTCTTTGCCCTCCTCATTTGCAGTTTCGCTCCTACTAATGCTCTCTGCTGTAGCCGACTTACACACCTGACTACCACAACAAATAACTTTGTGTTCCAATACAGGCAAGACTTCTCTTTATGACAGATGTAGCAGTTTTCAGATAAGTTTATTTTTGGTTACATACATGTACTTAAAACAAATAAAACTTACCGATGTTTGTCCAGCTCACTGAGTTGCTGTTGCAGAGCATCCACTTTATCTTTTAAATTCTGCTTAACTTTAAAGTCTTTTTCTTCCACTTCTTTCTTCTCCTTCTCTAAAATCTCCAGTCTTGACATGAGGACACATAACAAATCATTTTGAAGACAATAAGCCACTTATTTATCTCATCAAAAGTTAGCAACCTCTAATAACCTTGTGAGACTAACACAATAAAGAATCAAGATCCAAAGGTTGAAAAGGGGCTAATTGCAATTATAATTCTTTGGTTTTACAGGAATAACAGTTTTGTGCAAAAAAATGCATTCCAACATCTAAGTGAAATGTCTTGTTATTTAGATTCTCTCTGTCTTGTGGGGTGGTTGAATCTCAGTTTACTTTGTTTTTTTTTGTTTTATAAGTTTTTAATTGCTTTCATTGCATTTAATTTGAAGTAAATAGGTGTATCTGGTATGTTATTATTTGTTTTATTAGTAGAATCTCATATATATTTCTCTTCTGGTTCATCATGCTTCCACTTCAAAACCGGTCCCACCCACATGCAGCCGACACGGCATTTCTCGATTCCTATTCGTCCTCTTCCATGTCATACACTATACTGGCCTGCTGAGCGTAATACATCCAACAAGTACTCGAGGTGCTGCCACAACGGTAAAGTAGCTTTACCACCTTTGTGGGAGCCACCTGTGTCTTTACAACAGCTTCTTACACAGCAAACATCAGAAGCTAAAAATTATCGTTAACACATTTGAGAATACAACTCTTCTCTAGCGTTTGCTTCCATTGGTGCACAGATAACTCAACCTCCTGGCCACGGACCATACTGTTTTGAAATACAAGTAATCTGAGTGCTAACTCCACTATTCTCCACCAGGTAAATGAGGAAGATGTCCCTTCTCTTTTACCTTGCTTCCATCTCTTGCATCCCAATGACCATTTGATTCAGCTTCTCTTCCAGCTGATGAATTGCCTCATTCTTCTGACTGATTTGAAGGTCTGCATTCTGAAACAATCAGCAAAATGTCTAAAACACAGTAATCATATTTTTAAATGCTCTAACTAGATTGCCTCTCTATTGCATACCTGGCCTTTGTTGAACATCTGGAGGTTGATGGTCTTCACTTCATCTAGCTGCTGTCGCAAAGCCACCAGTGTGTCTTGCTTCTCATGGGTATCCTTCTCAAGCAGTTTCATGGCAATCTCCATCTCTTGCTTCATCCCCACCTGTAGCTCCAGCTCCCTCTCAAGCTCCTAAGTAACGCAAACTACAATAAGCCATTTTGATAAAAACTCTTACATAATGCCTTTGACTCAATATTATTGCTTGAATCATTTGAATATCAGATGAGAAAATATGAGAGTGGTATATATGAGAGGCGATACTGCATTTAAAGATAGTAAAAACCCCAAAATATTGCCACTAGACACAGGCAGTGGATGACTAATGCTTCAAACAGGTACAAAAGTGTTCTTCCGCTATGCAGTAATGCAAAGTGTTTACTGCTTATTCACACTGGCAGCTAAATCTTTGGAATTACTGACCTGCCGAATCCGCTTCTCCTCTCTATACTGCTTCCACACTTCATTGTACATTTCATCCAGTCCTTGCCGTGACTGTCTATATGTTTCCAATTCTACTTCGGAGTCTTGCTTTGTAACCTGTACAAAAAAAACTATATGAACTCTTATTTCCTTGTAGCATATTCAATATTTAGAATTAAATCTTTCATCATAAATATGAATGAAACACATCCAATATTATTACAATGTGCATGGCTGTTTGGATCTTGCAATGAATAAATTCTCTTAAGTTTGTAAGTTCTCCCACTGCCTGTGTCTGTTTAATCCGAGTACTTTCTTTTACTCCCATATCTCAAAAAAGTGAATGTTAGGGTAATTGGCCATATGCATAAGCATCGGTATAATTTTGGGTTTGCCTTAAGATGGAGTGGAGTCCTGTTCAGGGTTGGTTCCAGAGGCTCAGGCTCCTTACGATTTTGTATTGAAAAAGAATAATTTAAAAGGCTGAGATTTTTTCAAAGAAATAAACATCTGTTAATATATTCATACACTCATGTACACATCCACACTTATTTACACAAAGGCAATCTACGTTGCCAAACAATGTAACCTGTACATCTTATACATGAAAATCCAGATTACCAGAAAACTACATTTGGTAAAATTAACATTGGTTTCCACTTTCAAACTTAGACATCCCAGTCACAACCAGCATGCATTATTTATTGCTTAAGCATTTTCATTTAGTTCACTGCAATGTGAGAACTGCAATAAGGTCATTCATACTACAATATGTATAAGACAATGAACTGATCATGAGTACCCAAACAAAACAAATTATATGTGTGGCAATTGAAAATCGTAAGTATCAGGAAAACAAACTAACTAACTGTTCAGGAAATGTGGCATACCATAGCACCAATTCATGTTTCAGAAGTTGGAAAGGAAAAGGCAGGTGTTTACTCTCAGTGAAAATCTTTATACACAGTCGCATAAAGAAAAAATGTTCTGTCACAGAGATGAAAGAAAATGTAAAATGCATCAGCCATTTTAAATACAAAATTATGGTTGTGATACACAGACTACAGGCCTTTCAGTTAAAGAGTGAGCCAAATACTGAAGAACACCAATGGGAATTAGAGAAAGTGCATTCAAGACAGAAAGTGGCACAATTTCCCACTATTGGTTGTAAATGTCTATAACAGATGACTGTGTGCCTTGACAGCTTTTAAAATATATCTAGTAAGATATTAAAGCAACTTAGCTGTAAGTTAAAAAAACGAAGATGATGGTTTCAGTGGTCTTCTCTAATCTGTACAATTTATGTTTGTGTTTCTTAAATTAAATGACAATGCACATTCCAAAGTGTAATTAACCTGTAATTAACATGCACTTACTGTATGTAATTTATAGATTTTAATGACTGAATTACAAAGAGTAATTTACATTACATACACAATACATACATCTCATTTAAATAAGATTCCTTTCCCTCACCTAAGCAAATAATTTAATATGAAGTAATACTGTAACTAAAAAGATACCAAAAACATCCAATAGCATGACAATGGCTCAGAGATTCCAAAAAGAAGAATTGCTATATGATCAGTATTTCATCTTCTCTAGTTTTATTGTCATGATCAGAATGAAATATTCGTACAATCTAGCCTAAGGTGATCTTTAGTATTTAAACAGATCTCCAATAATAAAGCTTAAGTGAACTATGTGCAACGAACCTTGACATTCTGACTAATAAAGCTAAAGGAATTTTAAACTTCACTTTGCTAATTAACTTACAGTTTCAAGAAAGCATTCATAGTCTGAGATGGAAAAAGTATGTGAACTCTTTAATTTGGTAGTTAGTAGAAACTTCTTTAGTAGCAATAACTGCTGCAAAACATTTGCTCTATCTACTGTTTTACATGTGTAATTAATGCAGAAATACAAGTTAATACATTAATACATTTACACAAATTTTGTCTTCTGACTATTGATACTTCTTGTCCTTTCAACTTGGTATTTAAGCTTCCCCTTATATTGTGTCAGAATTGGATTTAATTGTTGAAAAAGTTAACTTACAAACCTGAAACCTACAAACAAAAAAATCTATGTAATTATGTGAATAAAAAATAAAGAAGCTGAAAATAGGATCTCTTTTTTGACATAGCTGTCATAAAAATAAAAAGTTATAAACCTTGGCTTAACAGCTTTGCCTATTTTGTCATTGCTTGTTCTCTAGAACATCAAAGTCAGTTGAAAGACAGCAGCTTTATATGAAAGAAAGAATACTACTAAAATATCATGTTCACACCTTCTGAGCTCACCTCAACTCTTCTTTCACTGCTTTCTCGGATAGAACTGTTCTCCATCTTTAGCTGTTCCTGCTCTTCCTTCAGAGAATGTATTCTGTCTGTTGCTGCTGCAAGCTGTAAACGACAATGCAAGTTAACAAAGAACTTAAGGAAGATGAAGATAAATGCACAGCTATCTGACTTAGTTTTAATGCTTAAGGTAACAGGCTTCTACACACCATATCCAGTTAAATAAACACAATTGCCCCACAACTTGTTCTATTCTTAATTCTAACTCTTTATTTCTTGTTAGGAACCACATAAAACTGGAAGTGAGGGAATTAATATTAAAAGAGTTATTACTTCTGACCACTTTCCCCTACTCATAAGACATTGTCCAAATATATAAATTTCCGTGCTTATATATAAAACACAGCTTACAAGAAGTAGATATGTGTCAGTAAATGCTTACTATTTTAAACACTAACTTGGGATAAGACTCATTAAAACATTAAACTGACACGAGGAAAACATTACACAGAAGAAACAAAGAGGAGGGTTAAAATGAAGCACAATATCCTTTTAAACAAAAATTTAAAGCAGCCTGAAATGTTAATCCTTCCAAAGTAAATAAGTACCTCCTCAATCAGCTTGGAGTTTGTCCTTTCCAGGGAGTCTATTTTTGCCTGTAGATCATTAACTGTACAGCTGTGAAACAAACAAAAAAAAAAGGTCAATATCCTGTAGTTACAATGACTCCATGTGCAACACAGGCATCCATAAGACTACCAGACACTCAACAGCAATCAATTATCTTAGCAAGCCACAGCATTACCTTAAATATCCTATTTAAGCAATACTTACTTCAGTAAATCACAGCATAAAATTTTTTTAGTACTTCAAAGTATTGTGTCAAAAAATATATAAACAAGGAACGTTCAAAAAGTTTCTGCACTTTTTTTTTTTTCAAACTCTATTTATTAAGAATTTCAAAAACAAATTTCATCACTTTTCTACACAGTTACCTTCCTTTGTGATGCAATCTTCCCAGTGTCGTACCATCTTTTAAATGCCCAATTACTACTCCTCCGCCTTCACCATTTCCAACAAAAATACGAAAGTGTGGAAACTTTTTGAACGTCCCTCGTATATTCATAGGTCTGAATCGCAATCTGATTATTTGGTTGGTAACCTACCAGGTAACACTTGTGGTTGGTAGGCCAGTCGGCAAACATCTGCCACATCCTCTCATTGTGAGAAGCAGATCATAGATATGATACAGTACCTGCCAAATAATACAAAGAGTACACAACACGTGTTTCTCCTTAATTGGGGCTCATCAGGTGAATACACCTTTGCTTCCCCTTATGGGGATCAAACCTCAAAATGTCAGCACCTGAGGCAACGCTTCAGATGTTGTGTCACAGCAACTGATTTGCTCACTTGACAGGGTGAAGATCAGAGTATTACATTCAGATGACTGAATTGCAATCTGATT
>NC_041404.2:121704104-121824104 GCF_900747795.2 Erpetoichthys calabaricus | reverse complement strand
TAATGCAAAATGTGAGTTGTGGACACCAACATTTTGTAAATGTTCAGGCAAAACAAGCTTATCCAGTTTGAAATAAGCTATGAGAATAAACATTAGAAAACATGAGTAGCTCTCTGCCGTTTTCATTTTGTAAAAGTAGCTCTCAGGGGAAAAAAAGGTTGGAGACCCCTGATGTACTACCTCTCTCCACAAGTCAACACTCTGTGGGTATGCTGCACACTGAGGACCCTTTTATACAAGCTTATCAAAAGGACTGGATAACAAGGCAGTGTATACATAGGCATTAGTGTGCTAAGCGAAAATCCTCCAAAACATTTTCAGTAGACAACTTATGCTTTCAAGAAATTGAAATATCTCACATTGCTGCACTTTCTTAATTAACAGGCAACAAAATGAAACAGAGCTTCTCTCTCTGCCAATTACATTTTCACAAACCATGTGCTTTAACCACCTGTTGCTTCTTTCCCTCATTCAAGTTAAATAGTATTATAAATTAACATTTGCAGGTGCACTTTGACACAAAAAAAATCTAATTGCCTAATGTGCATCTGTTATAATAGGTAGTTATGTTATAGTGATGGCTATATTTTATTTTTTATAACATATATTTATATATTTACTTTTTGAAACCAACCTTTTTGAGTTCATGAGGAAGAAGTTCAAACTCATACATCTGATCGCTAGCCTAGTTCTCTTCAATGTAAATAGATGTAATGACACAAAAGATGTTAAAAATATTCTGATATCTGTTAGAGGTACAAGTCTACTGTGAATTGGGTCAAGAATTTTATTATGTGAATCAACAGAAAAGAGAAGGAAACTGGCCTTTTGCAAACCACAGTATCATTATACTGTATGAAATACTAAAGTGTAATACCAAATTAACATGAAATTATTTTGCGAAATAACCAACCTTAAATGGCGATTCAGTTCTTCAATGTAATGCTTCTGATCCAAAATTACTGTAAGCTTTCCATCACTGAAAGAGTTTAAGAACACAACACCCAATACAAGAACATTAGAGGTGCAAGAAGGAAAAAAGTAATTCAAAAATTTTAAATATTTCAAAATAAGTTAACCAGTGCTGCATACTTTAGCAGTTTTTACCAAAAAGTGCCAAAAGGTACATTCTACTTATACTTCAAGATATTTTTGCTTTGCTCTAACAAAAGTGCACCAGTTGATTTATATTTGCTGGCTGTCTTGAATAAACAACTTACGTAAACTACTTGTGATCATTCACTCTATGAATGGTCAGTCATTTTCTAACCCACTTAGTCCTGATCAAGGTCAAGGGTGGAGCTGGAGACATCCCAGCTAGCACAGGGCACAAGGCAGGAACAAACCCTGGACAGGGCATCAATCCATCGCAGGGTGGACACATACACACATATGCACATGCACACGCACACACACACCAACCACACAACAGGGCCAATTTAGTATTGCCAATCTGCCTAACTTGCATATCTTTGGACCGTGAGAAGAAACCTATGCGAACACAGTAAGAACATGCAAACTCCACACAGGAGGACCTGGGACATGAATCCTGGTTTCTTACTTCAAGGCAGCAGTGCTACCACTTAGCCACTGCACCACATACTATATGAATGGTGCTATATATAATAAACATTGTTTTACGTAAGTACTTATTCAGATTCTGAGATGTTTCTACTTTTTTTTTTTTATTTCTGTTAAGTTAAGATCTGGAATTTGACTGTCATTCCTAAACAAGATATTTATTTCACTTTATCCATTTTTTGCTAAATATAATGTATGATTCTGTCATACTAAACAACTCAGGCACATACGGTATGCGTTTGAATTCATTGTGGGATATGTCTCATGCCAGTACATATGGTGCTCACATCAATGCTGCATTCACAAACACTTTAATCTTTGGTCTTCTCCATTTTCACTCTGCCCTACATTGGTATATGCCTACCTATATAAATAATATTACCTGATAAAGTGTCAACTCAGTGCAGATTCATAAACTTAATTCAATTTATTTTTAAAAAGTGTACAGTACATCCACTTAAATGTCCTTTGCAATAATAGCAAATACAATATAGTTAGGATATCACATATTATCCAAATAAAATAAAAAGCACACCAAAAACACCAAAAATTGAACAAATTATCCCACACCAAATGGCACTATGAGAAGATGCATTTTCACTTTTACATATAATATATGCTTACGCCACCTTTAGTTTCCATAACGGCACTAAGCACTTCTGTGAGTCGGTAGGGGTATTTCACATGGCTGTGGCAGAATTTCAACTTATTCTTTCTCACTTTAATTCAGAACACTGAAAGTTTTTTTATGTCTGGACGGCTTGCTATTTAGCTTTTTTCACCCTTTCTAACGAGGACTTGCTTTTGTGCTTTGGATCATTGTCTTGCTTCATGAGCCAGCTATGCTTCAGCTTCAACTTACAGCCAGATAACAGGACATACTACTTAATTTTCTGATACAGAGCAGAATTTGTGGTTCCTTCAGCTATGGCAAATGACCAAAGCAGCAACACAAACCTACAACCTCACACTAACACTACCACTCTAAATTTGTTGGCATGATGTTTTACCATGGAATGCTGCATTTGCTTTACACGTAAAAGGGGCTCATGTTGTCTAAAAGGTTCGGGTTGTGTTTCAGCTATCCTTAGAACATTTTTCCAAAATATCCGAGGATCATCTAGGTGCTTGCATGACAGACACGCTCTCTTGGTTAGCAGTGGTTTCTGTCTTTCAACTTTCCACTTAGTCCATTTTGTCCAGTCTCTTCTTAATTAGGTAGTCAGAAACACTGACCTTTGGTGTGCCAATAAAAGCCTACAATTCTCTGGATTTTTTTTTTTTTAAGAATTGTTTGTGACTTTTTGGATGATTTTATGCTACACCCATGGCATCATGTTGACAGGCTGAGCAATTCTGGGAATATTCACTGCTGTTGCAAGTGTATTTCATTTGAAGATCACGGCTCACACTGTAGTTGAGTGCAGCCTTTCCCAGATTGAAAGATATGATGGAAACATTCAATACAAAACATCTCCAATAACAAGGTTGAGTAAAAATACTGAAAAAAATATCAAGCATAGTACAAACACTAATTATACAGGTATATAGGTATGTATACACAAACAGTATTGCATATACACAGTATTTTATACAATATATACATATATCAGCACTTTGATCTTTGTATTCACTTGTTTTTTCTTTTATATTGTCTCTTCATCATTTCTTTTTTATCTTGCTTATCATTATCAGGTTCTCTACAACCAAAAAACACATTTATGTTTTGGTACTTATATACTATTCAAATCATATTATATATGGAGTATTTTAGAAACTACATTTTTAAATTATTTCTTACCTTAAAGCCTATAAGAAACAGACTTGCCATAAAGCCAACATAAACATTTATTTAAGTAATTAAGAAATATGCTCTTTACATATAACTTGAATTTTCTTTTTATGGAAAAAATACTTATTTAAAAAAATGTATAAAAGTTAGGGTCATTCATCACTCTGGCTTTACTTAAAATGTCCCTGCATGCATGTGTTTTAATTACTGAAAGTGAAGATGAACCAAATTTCACCACACCAAAGCAGAAGACAAAACTTACTCTTTGGGGTTTTCACTGTAATGTGGGTCCTTCAAATACAGTGAAAAATCTATAACTCCAACCTGAACAAAAGAGAAAAAAAACCTTGTAATTTCATAAACCTAATATCCTGATACATTAGAATTAAAGGTAAACATAGCCCTATATATATTGTGACAAAAAAGGGGTTTCTCCCAGCAGCAGTGGTACATTTACACTACTGGCCTAAAGAACCAGTGACAGCTGTGTAATTAATTTATTTTAAATCCACAGCAAAGACATGACTTACTGTTCAAGGTATTAAGTCAATCTACTATATAATAAAATACTAAGGTCTGTGTGCGTGTCCTGTCCCTTAGAGCAATATGATTGGCAGGTTTGGCTTTGGTGTGATTGGTCAGTTTGACTTTGGTGATGCTATCAAAAAAGGAAGTTTGAGTGTTAAGTCACAAGGGGCAGAGAAAATTCATAGGAGGCACGCTGACAGAGAGAGTTGTCTTCAAAGAGGGGTAAGTATAAAAGTGGACACAATATGAAAGGCAGACTTTACAGTAATGTACTTGAGGGAGTCACCACCAGTGAAGAAAGGTTTAGACACATGCAAATACAGAGTAATGGTGCTAAGTTGGGCAAGAGACAGAATAATTTAAAAATATTCACTATTATCTGCCTTCAACAGGTAGTGTGGCTAGTACTCAATAATATATTTGCTTTAGCCCACAGGGATAGCAAAAGTCTACCTGTGAAACATTAAGCCTAGAACTATCAAACTGTAACCCCACAGAAACAATGGTACAGAGAAGGTGCTGAACACTCTGAAGTTGGAATCCAGAATGCACCTGTCACCTTCTGTCAAATACATGTTCCATGACTTAGCTAGCAAGATGATGATGATGAAATCAGGTAGGCATTTCGTTAAGATGGCAGCAGTGCGAGGTTTGGCATTGCCCTTTTGAAAAACGGCAATTGGAAGGTCTACCGTAAAAGGTAAATTCATCAGTTTCTGCTATGCAGATCACTAGCCATTGTAGAAAACTCCCTGCATTATGATATCAGCCTTTCTTGGGGTATACTACTCAAGGATACTGCTAAATTATCCACATCTTTTACATGTGAAAATCTGGTTGTTACCTATTCCAGGGCAGAACCAGTATTCAAAGCTAGACATGGCTCAAAGCCAGTCCACAGCAATCAGGCTGCTTACACCAAGCCACTCTAAATGTATTAAGATAATATAAGTAGTCAAGGGCAGATGCCATATGGAACACAGTGAATGCAAACCCAGTTGAGTGAGTAATTGCCAGTTATTCAAGGTACTGCACAGTGGTCCACACTGGGCACCATATCTCTGTAAAGTGCTGAGGTGGTTGGACAACCTGCTGTACAATCCTCTGAAGTGGCTCTGTATCTCATTCTTAAAAATGTATGATCCTTACTGAAACTATCATTGGCAGCTTCATCCCAGTGTGACATTTTATGTCCAATATAAATCACAATTAATTGGGTTGACTGCTGATCTCACCATGATTAACTATTTGAGCCTGAGTCATACTCAGTTGTTAAATGACTGCTAAATGAGAAGTATTTCTGGTGTGCTGCAGCAGCAGTAGAAAGGTCCCATGACCACCTTTAGTAAACTAATCATGATGGCAATGAGAGACACTTACCACGAAAACTGAACCATGACTTCATAGTATAACTATTTTTTTAAACTAAAGAAAGTGTATTTTTTTAGTCATAAGCAAATATTTGTATTTATGTATTCTTGAGAATAATGCTCTTTCCTATACTGGGGTTGGGTTTGGGGGCGGAGCATCTCATTAGAAGATGGGGACGGAGCCAGTAGATAATCAGCACAAGTCAGGCATCTTTCAGTCACTATTCCAAAAACAACACAGTGGATTTCACTTCCTTAAACATGACTAAAACTAAAGGAGACACTATTATTCAACAACACTTGGACAACACCAAGGTTGTGTTGTTCAGTTTTAATATAATGCAGTATAACTGATCTTCCATTTAGTTAATTGTATTTTCCAGATAACGTGAAATCACATTTAAACATAACTAACATCTTCTAAAGTTTGACGATACAGACCTGAGAATCTAGATCTTCTCCTTTCAGGCACAAGTTTGCATCAATAACGTTTAGTCCCACTAGCAGACCAACAATTACAGCACCTTCCTCTTCCATCAACAATGCACCCAAATCATAAAACTCACTGTTAAAATAAGATTAAAGGTGTATTTTATAATGCATAACTGTATACCTAAAACATGTTAATCTGTGACATTTTCATAATAAAACTAAAAAATATCATCAAAATTCTATTTCCTTAATAATGTAGCAAAAATTACTGATCACTTTACCCAAACAATTTCTATATTACTTGGGCCCCAGTCACCATATGTTTAACCAGATCCACTAATCAAGTACTCACCTTAAAAGATCCTTTCGGTCTGCAAGTGCTTTCAAGTAATCTGCCAATTTCTTTTGCATTAGAGCCAAGTGGAGCCAAGCTCTCCCTCGCCCCACGCAAGTCCTGCGGACAATAAGCACCAATTTCATGCCTGATACATTTTGGGAAACTATCTACTATTTTACTGTTAAAAGCTAATAATATAACAAGTAGCATTTAAAGGAAAAATGCTATGGACAACTAGCAGATATGGGAATAATAAGAAAGAGAAAACATACTTCAATCCTGGCAGTTCACGGGCACTTGTTGCCAGGTCTGTTGATTCTGGGCACAACTTTTCTACCAATTCCAAGGGACCCCCAAAACGACTTGCTCTGACCAATAAAAGACTTTTTTGCTTAAAAACAAAGCAACAAAAACAAAATTAAACTAATTTTGGAGAAGCAGGAAAATGACCACACCCTTTATCAAGTACAGTACATAAATGCAGGAAAACCAGCTAAATGACGACAATGTGTATAATTCATATGACCAAGCCATTGTTATAATGTGCATTGACGTGATAAACATATTAAAATTTAAAAATGTGATAAATATAATGTGTAGACTATTTTACTTGCTTTTTAAGAGGGTCAAATGCTGCGTATTTCCACAGAAGAACTTTTTGTTTATTAGTCAGTTTATATCAGCTACCTGCTGTCACTTGTCAGGAATATCTCTGTCAATCTTCACTCCATCATGCCTGCTGTGCTGGAGTTCTTTAACTAACCAATGAGGTGCTTGTGGTATAGCAGCTCCGCGGCTCAAAAAAGGTGGCTGATTTCTAAATAAATAAATAATTGAATGACCGACTTCATCTCCATGAGTGTGCATACTTACACAGCTGTGGGAAGCTGGTGAAATAATTAAGGCGAGATGCACCTTCATGTGAGGGTGCAGTCTGTCGCGACAGCTTCATTGGCTTTCTGCAGTTCGTGAGTGAGGCACTGTGCCCAAAGAGATGAAAAGGGAGCCAGCACAGTAAGATGGGGTCAGACACAATCGGAAAAGAAGGTTAAATGATGGTGAGAATAAGGCAAGAGGAAGACAGGAGAGAGCTGGTGCATGTACATGAGAGAGAGAGAGAGAGAGAGAGAGAGAGAGAGAGAGAGAGAGAGAGAGAGAGAGAGAGAGAGAGAGAGAGAGAGAGAGAAGGCAGACAGCCAGGAGGAAGAACCTTGAGGGAGCATGTGGCCAATGCTCAAGAGCTGAAGAACCGTCGCTCCAGCTGAGCGATCTGGGAGCTGGAGTGTGACGTACTTATCGGTTGCAACAACTTGTCAAGGCTCAATGAGGCGTTCTGCGGGTGCAGCCAAGGATGCAGGCACGTGAGCCAGACAGCGGGAGGTCGGGGGCTCGGGGATGATGCCCTGATGTGAGCCACAGATAGCTATGGGGACCCAAGCCTAAGAGCAGCGCAGAAGGTTGGCTGAACTGCTGATTAGACTCATCCTTGGCTGCAGCAGCCTGTATTGGGTGACGCTAAGGAGCCATCTGTTTTTAAATGAGTGCACTGGGCTCATAGTACAGGAAGCTGTCCATAAAAACTATGTTTTTAACCTTGATTTTTAAAAGGATTACTTTTGTTTTAACCGCCTCCAGTATTTTTATTTATGGATTATTACTGAAGCATTAAAACTATAGTCAGTTTTTGGACACTGTTTTGTTAGCTTGTTTTAATAAAAGCACTTTTGCACTTTATTGCTCCTAACTCTTGCTTTGCATGAGTGTCATCATCTGCAGGCTTATCCCATGGTGATAAATTCAGTTTTTGTATGGTGTGGGTGTACATACATAAAGCAAAATATGCTTTTGCAGACATAAAAGGGCAATTCCCAGCAATGTCCAATTTCCCTAATGTAATGGGAGCACTTTACTGCACACATATTGCAATAAGGCCACCTTGCAAGAACAATTCAGCTTTTGTTAACTGTAAGCAGTGACATTCCATTAACACACAAGTCATCTGTGATGCCAATATGGGAACTGACAATCATCAGGACTGCTGTGGCATAATGACTCATAAATATGGCATCTCAAATTACAGATGCCATTCACTGATCTGAATCAGTGAGTATAGATATGCTTTTACCTCCTCCTGTTACACAAAAACTGTGATGGTGACCAGCAATTTGCTTAATTTCCAGACACTGGACCTTTTTTTTTTTTTTTTATTTCAGGCATTGTGCAGCTGGAGCTCATAGCCTTCACAACAGTAGTAGATAGATAGATAGATAGATAGATAGATAGATAGATAGATAGATAGATAGATAGATAGATAGATAGATAGATAGATAGATAGATAGATACAGTAAAATGATGCCATTCAATAGATTTGTGCTTGTTGGACACTCATGCTTAGGCCACCAAATAAATGTTCTTTGCATGCTTCCAATTTAGTTATGAGAACTTGTATCTCATACTACTGATCTACCAGCCAATGAAATTGTGCAGCATTAGGACTGCATATGTACAAGGTTGATGACCATGATCCATATATGGTTGTTTCAGGGTGGTAACCGGGGTAAAGTGTGAGGAGTGTTCATGTATGCACATTTACAAGATGACTGTGATTTGTTAATTGTACACAAATGTACATGCAGTAAGTTTTATGAATAAGATTTCTTTATTGGGTGTGCCTTTTCCTGTTTTTTTGGCATACATATACGTTTATGCTCAAATCCACACAAAGTATTAAAAACAAAACCCCAGGTCATTTTTGAATTTTACATGTTCACAACTTGGTAAAGTTTTGATCAGTCTTCAACACTTAACTTTTTAAATTATTATAAAGTCACACATATCTTCTACAAAAAGAAACTACTGATCCCTACTATCAAGCTTCTGAAATCAAAGAAGAGAATAAAAAAACAATCATACTTTTTAGGCCATGTTTTAGGCAATGCTCCAAAACAATGAAGAACTGCTGAAGAGGCAGGTACTCAGAGTCCAGTGTGCGTCCCAAGCTTAGAGATGACTGTATGAGAACTTTGATACTCAGTTTCATCATGTTCATAAGGTTTGATCTCTCTATGGCCATCTGATCCCTTAAAGCTTAGAAAAACAGAAGTAGAAGAATATTTTACCTTCCAAGCTTTATCACAATGGGAATTATTTAAATCATATTAAGGCAAGGACTTGTATAAATGGATCAAATGAACAGCACTGCAGTTGTCACATGATATTCAATGTGCATTAATAGAAACAAGTACAAATGACAATACATATGGTTCTTCATGAAAGTTTAAATTTTCAAAAACCCTAAGAAAAGACCATTAAAATAAAAATCAAAACTAAGGCACACTTCATACAATCATCAAGTAAAGCTGGCATGCCTGACTAATAACAGACTTCAATTACTAACAACTTTGAGATCATCTGTGACTTGCTCTGGAACATCAATAACATTTACTGTATCATTTGAGCTATTCATGGACTATGAAAGATGCAAAAATCACACTGCAATCTCAACATTAACTTGAAATGCAGCCATATCCAATACTCCACTAGATATATTGGAGGGTAAAGCACTTGTTTTTTCCCCTTTGAGTTATATAGTGCCCTCCAAAATCTTGGGATAAAGGCATATGTTTCCTTGATTTATCCCCTGCCCAAGTAAATATTTAAGCAAAAGATAGCAACACAAAAGTGCTGAGTCATTCACTGCATTCTATTTTTTTTCCTCACATTTTTTATAAACACATATATACACTGTCATGTAAGTGGACTTCATTAGGGTCTTACGGGAACCAATTAATTGGGACAGCAGGGGAAATCGTGAGAAGTTTACATTGTTTACAGTAACAACTTTTGTTTCCTACTCTCAGACATAGGAAGTTTCATTCAAAGGCAAGTAACATCACCTTCCGCCCATCCAGACTCCTCATCTCACGCCTCTAGAAACATAAAAGAAGACTGCAGCAGGAAGTCATCGTCTTTAAACCAACATCCTAGCTAAGGAGAACATAGATAATTGTGCTGTTCAAAATCAAGGCATTATTGCCTTTTTAAATTATTCTTCAAATATTAAGTATTAAACTTAGCTTCCTGGGTTGGGACCCCTATTCTTTTTCAGGTTTAACATTTTTTATGTTACAACAATAAACCTGTATAATGCATGTTTTGTTAATAAAATTAAACTACATATTAGAAAAAAAACAGAGAGGGAATTTAATATAAGATATTGTATATGCAATGATCATCGACTGTTCCTGACTGGGTAAACAACACACACAAAAAAAAAAAAAAAACACTAACACATTGTACATCTAGGAAATATGAAAACAATATAATTAAGTTAAGCATTACATTACAGCCATTATTAACATATGTTGCAATAATTATTTAGCTTTAATTGCTTTCTTTTAGGGCCCAGTCCAGGAAAATTTTGTGCTTAGTGCCAAGGGCTGCAAGTTTTTGGGTACCCCATGACCATAATCTTTCAGAATGGAGACCCCATGGTGAAATAAAGTAAAATCAATAACAACACACATTTGTCTAAGAAGAACCAAGCAAAAAAGTAATAGGCAAATATGTAATTTTTGAAAGATGACATATAGTAGGATTAAACTGTCAAACCATTCTCAACATGATTTTGGTGGTGCAAGCAGAAACACGTCAAAATATACATTCCAAATATCAGCATAAAGACTTCCAAGTAGTTTGTGGGCAACTGAAACCCATGACTCATCTGAAGACACATTTTATTAGACATTTTGCAGTTTAACACATTACCAAATTGAAATGTTATGCAACCTTAAACAAATGCTTTGTGCTACAGTGTAAATTATAGACAGTGTGAAAGTCAACACCTCAGAGGAGCATCAAAGAAGAAATTTGTGTTTCTTGTTGCATTAAGATTTAGTTTCTCTAAGATAGAGGGCAGTAAATATATATACAGCGTATGGTATAACTGTAACTGAAATGTTACCATCCATCTTTTGTACTTACAAATAAATACTAAGAGCAAGAGTGGTAAATCAATGAAGTACTTGCCCAGCTATCGTTTAAGTAAACTAGCATTGGCATTTGTAAAGTAAATTAAAATGCAAGACTGGAACTTAATTTGTGATACGTTTAGTAAACAATTACAACTCAGATCTCCATAATGGCAGAAAAGTGGTAATAACGAAAATCTATGTGTGGGTGTTTTGACTTTTATGATAAGCTATGTATTCTTCATTGTAACACATGGTGCTTGAGGAAAAGGCGAGATCATCTGTCTGAAAATCAAAGCCTGACTTTGTAACATGATAATGACACTAAACATACCAGCAAATCCACCAAGGAACAGTTGAACAGAAAGAAGTTGAGCGTTCTGGAATGGCCAAGTAGAAGTCCTGATCTAAATCCCATTGAGATGCTGAGGTGGAGATTTGATTATCCCTCAAACACAGCAGAAAATAAATTCTGCATGGAGAAGCATGAAAAACTTTCTTCCAGTCAATTTCAGACACCGATAGACAGTTACAGAGAATGCCAAAATTCCTGCAAATCATTACCAGCTATTAAGAGTCCAACAGCGTACTTACTTACTTTTTCTATAGACAAAAATGGCATTTGTAAATTTTTCGTTGAATAACTTATTGCAAAGTCAAAGTTTCATTTTTTTTATTACACCACCATTTTTATCCAAAGATACTTTTAACTACGTATCAAACCCTGATATGTCCACATATGTTAAAATGAAACATTTCATGGAATGTATTTACTTTTTCAAATGACTGTAATTATAATAAACCTAGGGGACATGCCCCCTGCTTGCTTTGCTCGCCAACCCCCCTGGCCTGCGCTATGCGCCAGCCACTTCGCATCTCTGCTGCTTGTGTTGTGAAGAGGGAGGCTGATCGGACCCCAAGGAGATGCATTCACTCCTCCGAAACCCCCTCTTAAACGCTGATACAATGGGAAAGTTTTTTTTTTTACCTCCTCTTTATCCGATCAGCTGCTGGATTTCTGCTGCTGACGTGCCACATGATCTGCATTTAAAAAGCCTGTACAGCAGCTGTCTTTGTCATCTACTCTTTGTCTTTTATTTCCGGCCACGGGCGTGGTTAAATCTCTTGGCACAAAGTCTCGTCTCACAGGACGTGAGTTCTTGATATTTTAGTTTATAATTTAAAAACAGAATAAGAATCTGAAAATCTAACAACATCACATTAAAGTTTGACAAACTCTAAAAAGAATGATACCAAACATGTATATGTAGGTTTTAAAATAAGCCAGATTTAAAGCATGACAAAAAATGCGACATTAAAAAGTCACATAAAATCGTTGCACTTTTAGGCTTAGGATTTTATATATAATCTGTAGTGTTGTTTCTCTAGTTACTGAATGCTCCTTTAGATGGAAAAACTCTGGAAGAGACCAGGGGCCTCATATATAAACGGTGCGTACACACAGAAATCTTGCTTACGAACGTTTCCACACTCAAATCGCGATGTATAAAACCTAAACTTGGCGTAAAGCCACGCACATTTCCACAGTACCTCATACCCTGGCGTACGCAATTTCTCCGCTCGGTTTTGCAGACTGCAGCACCCAGCGTCAAAGCAGTGCTACTGTTCCTGTGTGGGTCACCCTTTCTTTCTTAGACCCACATTCCTGACACGCTTTATAAATACATTGAAATTAACTGAATATTGTTTATTAGTGTAATGCATCTGATTGTAATTAACCTGTAGCAATATAATGGTCCAGGGAATAGCCATATTCCAAATACCATAACTGCTTTTAGCGTTGTTACTCTCACTGCATCTTCTTCTTCTTTCAGCTGCTCCGTTAAGGGTTTGCCACAGCGGATCATCTTTTTCCATATTACTCTCACTGAACCACTCGGAGTATTTTATATCACTGTATCTGAGTGGGGAATCACAGCAGCAGCTGATCAAAAAGAGATTATCGGTATACAGTATCAAGCACGCTGCCTCAGCCACAAAACGGTTCAAAGCCTTTCCTGTACGGAATTCGCAGTTCAGAAACAGTTTCATCCCAAGAACTATAAACGCACTCAATCAAGTGCTCCTTGTAGAACTGTTTGGACTTATAAGTACAATTACCCCACTGTAAACTTGCACTACAGTTATAAAATTGCACAACCTGCGCCACTTTATAAAGCGCATATGATGACGATATCATTTTAAGATGAAATGCAGCAAAATATGTTGATTATAGTATACAGATAAAACTTTAACTTCATTAAATAATCTGAAATCATTAGTAATTAAACATGTGAGGACACTGTGCCGCAGCGCTAGCTAGGTTCACGGATTGCTCCTGCCTTGTGTTGTATTTTTGCTGGGTGCTGACACGACACTGGGAAGGATAGACGGATAAAATAATTAAACATGTACTACAAAGATATTTCAATGTTCCTTAAAAGTTTTGAAGAATCGGCATTCTAAGCTTACAGATGACTTAACATCTATTACAGAGCTGATTGTGTTGCGACTGGGTATTTGGAGAAAGAAAAGTAAGGACAGGAATTGGAGGTTAGTACGTTTGAAAGAGACAGTACTTCTATAATAAATTATTTCATCGAAGGTCGCGCATGGTGCAGCAAGCCTCTTGCGTGAGATATGAACAATCACTGCGCCACCGTGTTCCCATGTTTAATAACATGATTTCATTCCTATCATCATTAAAAAGATATCACGTATACATCTCAGTATTTAATTATTCAGAGAGCTGTAATGTCATGAATGTAATGGATTCTGTGTCCTGTCGGAGAAAGAGAAAGAACAGAAGTACGTAGTGATTCACAAACATAGGAGCACATAGAAGATCAAACAAAGAACAAAGCATTTAACGTGCTACTTTAGTTATGTGATTTGAGAAACTAGTAAAATAAACTATTTTAAGATGAAGTTTCTGATGTTCTACTTTAATGACAAAATAAACTATGTGATTAAAGTGGAAATTTCGAGATTAAAGTTGACATTCATGCTTTTTTCCACTGTGTGCCTATTTTTTTTCTCTGTACCTAATAAGCTTTCACATGACACTCAGACGGTGGGCTACGAGTCCACCTTTTCACGCCGACTTTGATACGTGACAACATCTTTTTTATTTCAGGCACTGTGCGACTTTGTGAACTTGAGCTTTCGAGTTTCTCCGAGACTATGTCACTCGATCAACTTCCTTTTGTTGTTTATATCACTGTTTAAACCAACAAATTGTGTGGTTTTATTTGCCTCCACTTGGTATTCGCTGAAATTCTTATATTTTTCCCCCGTGCTTTTCCCATTGTCTTTTCACAGAAGGCTGAGCTTAAGGCTATTTATATTGATTTGCATATTCAAAGAGGCACAATTCTGGGAGGAGTTGGGGTGGGACAGAAGGCGCGTGCACGTGCGTTACTTTTCACGCTGATTGTGATTTATGTAGCGGAAGAACGTGGAAGTTTGCGGTACGTACAGATTCCTGCATCTGGATTTTTCTGTGCGTACGCACATTCCCGCTTTTGTGCTTACGCCATGTTATAGTGTGAGTTCTACGCATGGCGTTTTACATGAGGCTCCAGATTATTCTTCTGGAATATTTCCATGCAATACCCTGTGTTATTAAAACTATTTGATTATAGAGTATAATTATACTCAAAACATTTTAAGTGCATAACATTTTATATCAATGTAAACGTTTTTCTCAATTAATATATTCTGGATAGTACTATTAACCCAAATGTTCAAGTGAGAAGTAAAGCAAAATGTAACTAAAAGTTAGCCAGTAAAAGGTGTTATTTGCTCGACTTCTCACTACATTCATAATGGCTAACACGGTACAACACCCTAGTGCTACCCAAATATTCAATAAAGCTTGAATTGTTCCTATGCAGCAGTCATCAACATTCCATCCATTGATTTCCTGATAATACTTCCAATTTATGATTGTGTGGAGCCTAGGACTATCACAGTAATATTAGACACAATGCAGGAAAAAACAGGACAGGGCTCACTCACACACATGCCTATACTTTCTAATATAAATTGGTTTTTGCTCCCAGAATAAATTGCAAGTAACTGACAATGTAAAACTAGAGTTCTTGGAGTAAAACTGACAGAAGCACAGAGAAAGTCCACCTAAAACTGCGTCCAGATTAAAACCCATTCTCCCAGACCAGTGGGACCAGAGTGCTAATTCAACGCATCAAAAGAGTTTTACCCTTGGCTTAATTTATTATCAGACTAACTACAGACATGCTTCAGGGCTGATGAGACAAACTTTTTCACCATTCTTTGCATAAAACCCTGCAACACAGGGGTTCTCAGAGAACCTATTAAAAAGAAAATTAAAAAGGTTTCAATTCTTCTGAGTGATCTGGGTTTTAAAGGGTTTGAGATTAGCTTTTTTTCTCTGTGTAGCTAACTCCAGTCTATATTATGCATTGATCATTTACGTTTTGCATATAGCTTTTTAACATTTAATGGAAAAATAAATTTTTTTCATGTGAAATTGTTCCACAGTAGGTGTAAATTTTAGGATATATCCAGATCATGTTTCCCCATATGCTAACAAAAGTTAAAAAAAATATGGCACAGAAGTTTTTCTTTTAAATTGTGGGCTTAAATCATATATTTTGACAATTTTAATGACCTGTAATTTTATCATTAAACCACATGAAATGTTAGAGAAACACATCCATTACCTTACATATCCAAATGATACAATTCATTAGTTTACCTAGTTAACATTGTACAGATATAACAAAACATCAAGCAAAAAATAATTACGGAAAATTATAGGTCTTTGACTCTTATAGGATATACGCTAGTATATGTGGCTTACAGGGTAGATTGAGTGTTTCAAGACAACACTGATTCATACAAATAAATAAATAAAAAAAAATGAAATCAATGAAAGCAACTAAACAGTGAAATGCCTCTGGCAAGGTAAGTAAGAAAAAGTTACACATTATTGCACATTGTTCTATATCTCCTTTGCAGCACTTTATTTACAGTGGTGTGAAAAACTATTTGCCCCCTTCCTGATTTCTTATTCTTTTGCATGTTTGTCACACAAAATGTTTCTGATCATCAAACACATTTAACCATTAGTCAAATATAACACAAGTAAACACAAAAATGCAGTTTTTAAATGATGGTTTTTATTATTTAGGGAGAAAAAAAATCCAAACCTACATGGCCCTGTGTGAAAAAGTAATTGCCCCCTTGTTAAAAATAACCTAACTGTGGTTGTATCACACCTTGAGTTCAATTTCCGTAGCCACCCTCAGGTGCCTGATTACTGCCACACCTGTTTCAATCAAGAAATCACTTAAATAGGAGCTGCCTGACACAGAGAAGTAGACCAAAAGCACCTCAAAAGCTAGACATCATGCCAAGATCCAAAGAAATTCCAGGAACAAATGAGAACAGAAGTAATTGAGATCTATCAGTCTGGTAAAGGTTATAAAGCCATTTCTAAAGCTTTGGGGACTCCAGCGAACCACAGTGAGAGCCATTATCCACAAATGGCAAAAACATGGAACAGTGGTGAACCTTCCCAGGAGTGGCCGGCCGACCAAATTACCCCAAGAGCGCAGAGACGACTCATCCGAGAGGTCACAAAAGACCCCAGGTCAACGTCTAAAGAACTGCAGGCCTCACTTGCCTCAATTAAGGTCAGTGTTCACAACTCCACCATAAGAAAGAGACTGGGCAAAAACGGCCTGCATGGCAGATTGCCAAGACGCAAACCACTGTTAAGCAAAAAGAACATTAGGGCTCATCTCAATTTTGCTAAGAAACATTTCAATGATTGCCAAGACTTTGGGAAAATACCTTGTGGACTGATGAGTCAAAAGTTGAACTTTTTGGAAGGCAAATGTCCCGTTACATCTGGTGTAAAAGGAACACAGCATTTCAGAAAAAGAACATCATACCAACAGTAAAATATGGTGGTGGTGGTAGTGTGATGGTCTGGGGTTGTTTTGCTGCTTCAGACCTGGAAGGCTTGCTGTGATAGATGGAACCATGAATTCTACTGTCTACCAAAAAATCCTGAAGGAGAATGTCCGGCCATCTGTTCGTCAACTCAAGGCTGAAGCGATCTTGGGTGCTGCAACAGGACAATGACCCAAAACACACCAGCAAATCCACCTCTGAATGGCTGAAGAAAAACAAAATGAAGACTTTGGAGTGGCCTAAGTCAAAGTCCTGACCTGAATCCAATTGAGATGCTATGGCATGACCTTAAAAAGGCGGTTCATGCTAGAAAACCCTCAAATAAAGCTGAATTACAACAATTTTGCAAAGATGAGTGGGCCAAAATTCCTCCAGAGCGCTGTAAAAGACTCATTGCAAGTTATCGCAAACGCTTGATTGCAGGTTATTGCTGCTAAGGGTGGGCCCAACCAGTTATTAGGGTTCAGGGGGCAATTACTTTTTCACACAGGGCCATGTAGGTTTTGGATTTTTTTTTCTCCCTAAATAATAAAAACCACCATTTACAAACTGCATTTTGTGTTTTACTTGTGTTATATTTGACTAATGGTTAAATGTGTTTGATGATCAGAAACATTTTGTGTGACAAACATGCAAAAGAATAAGAAATCAGGAAGGGGGCAAATAGTTTTTCACACCACTGTATATCATTAAAAAAAGTTCTAAATCCGAGAAAGAACTGTTTCAGTTTCTGTAATAATTTTTTGTCATTCCATTTCATTTTTGTATCATTAGAAGCATAAAACTTCTGCCTACAAAATTAACACTATTCTCATATTAAATAAATAACTAACTGAGTGTTATCTTTTGCAGTGCACCATCTATTGGAGATGTACTTTGTAAACTTCATACTAAATAAAATGCATTGCATTTGTCATTTCAACAGATGGCACAAACATTTAATAAAATGCATTACTGCAAATGTCCTCTGTTGGAATGACAAATGCAATAAACATGTCTCTGTTATATGCCTTTTTAATGGGATTCATAGAAGCAGTGTTAAAGTTTGCGATATGCAATCTGTCGGAATGATAGAGACATGGCAACTGGACAGACATACAGACACTTATCCTTTTATTAAGGTGGATGTTAAGATTTATTATTTTGATGAAACCTGGCCCTGCTTCAGTACTTCCTGCAATTAAGTCTTGCTGCCAGGTCAACCAGCCATTCTGGACTGCAGAATAGCAGGTGAGAACCATCTAGATTACAGATATACAGTATCAATGATGCAAGACAGCACGAAAATTTGTTGACTATTTATTTTAAAAGATAATAATCTTATTTGCTCTTTCATGTGATCATTTTTTCCATATGCTGCATTTTCTGTATTCCAAACTTTAAAAAACAAAGATTTACTGTAGAACTGTACATTAAATGAAATTTGGTGGAAAACCCAAAAGTACTATATATGACCTGTTTCTAATTCTAAATGTAGTAGAAAGACATGTTTTAAGACTTCCTTTTTTGTTGCCAAAATTATATAAACAGTTGAAACCAATCCTACCAGTAATTAATTTTTATTTTAACATAGAGCCTTAGAAAGTGTGGTACTTTAGCCTGAAGTACAGTTTTAAAGAGGATAAAGACAAATGATGTTCATCAGATAATTTGATATATTAAGGCATTGCCACACTGGTTAACCAACTAAACAACGTACCGTTTAATGATGGATGTAGAGATTTAGAAAAACCACTCAAAATACTGTTTAATCATTTATGCCTGAAAAGTGGAAAGGATGTCCACACACTTCCTGGAAAAAACAGACATTTCTCCAATGTTTGTAAGATGCCTTTTTAAACATTTTAGCCACTTTTACAGGAAACTAGGAGTGAATTAGTTCTTACACTTGTGGTTTCTTTTGGGTATCTGGTGTAATAAAACTGTCACTAATATCCAGTTAGGCTTGAGGATATAGCATGATGGTGGTGGTTAACAAAGCACAAAACAGAGGAGTTGAGTGGTCTAATAGGAAAAAGACAGGTCATCAGGCAAGCACATTTCAGTGTGTTCTATTTTAGTCCAAGACAGCATTTTGCAGAAGTGGTTTATTTAGCAACATTTTAGGAAAAATACATGTGTTTGGGATATTGTGAGTAGGTGTGTGCGATATTGGCAAAAATTATTATCTCAATATTTTCTGGGATTTTGATGATAACAATTAATAGACTTTGTTTTGCATTCTTTAAAAATGTATTTGTAAGTCTTACAGATCTAGCCTGGTCTTGTTAATTAGATATTAACTAGGGGGCTCCGCCCCCTGCTCGCTTCGCTCGCCCAACCCCCGGCATTGGTGCATGACAAAGAGTGAGATGTATGAATTAGATATAGAATAGTGTGCAGCTTTGGATGATGCGCATAGAAATAACAAATAGAGTGTTTGGCATATATTAATGTTTTATTGGAATATTTCTTTGTATACAACATTAGTAGTAAAGATGGTGTCTTGTCCTTGAATGAGTCTTCCTTGACATGGATCATTTATAATTTTAACTCTAACGTCAGATGAACGTCGAACATGTGAGAAGGCAACATAAAATTGTCCATGTCCAAAAACGGGCTCAGAGAGGTAGATGCCAACCTTGTCCATGGTTTGTCCTTGTGATTTGTTGATTGTCATGGCAAATGCAGGTGTAATGGGGAACTGTCGGCGTTTCAATGTAAAAGGTAATTCTAGGTCAGAACTTGTAAGGTCAATTCTAGGAATGAGAACAGTATTGTTAGCATGTGATCCTGTAAGAAATGTTGCTTGAATAACATTGTGTGTCATGGTGTTGACGACTAACCGTGTGCCATTGCATAAACCCTGTTTTGTGTTAAGGTTTCTTAATAGCATGATTATTGTTTTTTAAATCTTGAAATTGTAGCACTCCATCCTTCCTGTCCAGTTGGAAATAATATGGGGTATGTTAAAGTATCAAGAAGCGGAAAGCAAATGTCTATGCGTTGGAATGTAGGTGTGTTGTTTTTATCAGGACGTAAATGTAGAACAATATCTCTGTGAAATGGAGGCTCACCATCTTTTACTTTGAAAGACAATTGCCACTTCATTAACGATGGGAAGATTGTATCGTCTTGGATCTTGTTCTTTGTCCTTTATCAAGACCAAAGCAATTGTAGTTGCCGCTATAACTTCTGCATTTGCTTTTGTATTTGCCTCCTTTTCAACTTCATGTAGCATTTTTATAGACTTAGCTAATGGGTGATTGTTTATGACATGAGTGACGTTTCTCATTATAAGCTCTGTGCATTGTTTGTTTTCAGGAAGGTTCATTCGTTGATAGATTGCCTCATTTGGATCTAGGATGTAGATTTCTGCATATTTGCGTTGTTGATTTGTTTCAGGGTGCACTGTTCCAATGCGATGCAATATTTGTCCACATATGCGAAAGCAGTATGGGCCATTGCCTTTTGGTGGCCTGATATGTACTCCGGTAGATGCAAAAAGCAAATGAACTATTGTAGGATCTAATGCAGTTCATAAAGTTTTTACTTTCAGGCACATCGTTAGTTAGAAGCTTCTGCAGATATTCAGGATATGAATGTAAAGGAGGCAGTCTAATCTGCCCTTTTTGACAACAACGTGTAAATTCATTATTTGTATTGCCAGTTGTTTCTTCTGTGAAGTTAAGTGAATGACAATGATTGCAAATGACATTCATTAATCCCAATGAATTTTCCTCAATAGTGGATTCCTTATTGAAGGCGTTTTCAGCCATTTGGCGTAAGCGTTTAACATGTGTCTGGCGTTGATGTCCGCGACGGGCATGTTTTGCTTTTGGCGTTGATTGCCTTTTTGTTGCATGTCCATTATTTGTGACGCGCTATTTTATTCTTTTATTTTATTCGCCTCCGCTTTGCGCAAAGTCCGTTTCAGTCTACGTCGTGCATTGTTTGTATCGAGCCTTGTCCGTTTTTTGTATGTCGGTCATTTGAGCTTTCTGCTTTTCGAGTCTTGCTTTCTTTTTTTCTGTCAGTTCATTTGCGCGTTGTACACGTCTCCGTTCATTTATTCTGTCTCTTCGCTCCCTTTTTTGTATGTCTGAGACGCGAGCTCTTTCGGTTTGAAATCGTGCTTGTTTTGATGCAGCACTTTGACACGCGCGCTGTATGCGTCTACGTTCATTGTGTCTGTCCATTTGGGCACGTCTCTGTAACGGTGTCACTTGTGCTTTGCGTTTTTGGATCCGAGACATTTTTTCTCCCGGTGTTTCAGATGCGCGTTTTATGCGCCGCCGTCTATTTTCTTGTTTCTTTCGAGTTCGTGTGTTTGTTCCCGTTATCCTTTCCGAATCGTTTTGTACCCGTGACCGTGTATTCATGACTTGTGTCTTTCTCAGCATGCGAAATATGGATAAGTAATAAGGAGGATCGCACTCACTGTCAATATGTAGCCTTTTCTGCAGTTGAACGGTTAATAGTGCTTTATTGAAAGGAGATCCACCTATGCTGACACCTATGCTGCCTAGTGTGAAGGTGTCGACGTTCACTTTAGAATATGTGGCTTTGTGTGTCACTTCTTATGGATGTGTGGGGGGGGGGGGGGGGGGGCTGATTGTTGTTGCGCGAGCGTCTTTTTTCTTTTTGTGTTCCTGTGTCTTGTTGAATCCCCCTCTTTGTGTGTGTCCCGTCCCTTGCTTGTAGGGTCTGTGGGGTGGTTTTGTGTTCTTTTTTTTTGTCTTCCATGGGCTTGTTGAATCCCCCTCTTGGTGTGTGTCCCGTCCCGTGCCTGCAGGGTGGGGGGGGGGGGTTGTGCCTTGCTGTTGTGCGCTCATCTGTTCTTTTTTTTGGGGGGTTTAGTTTCGTGTGCAATGTGTTTCGTGCTTTGCCCGCGTTTGACTACTTTTTTATGTGCCTTTTCCTTTTTTTCGGTGCTTTTTGCGCCTCATTTCTGTGACTCCTTTTTTATGTGCTCACTCCTTTTTTCTGTGGTCTTGTCCGCCTCTCGCGGCCCTCATCCGCCTTTGTCGCCCTCTTTTGTCCGCCTTTCTCGGCTCCTCAGCCGACTCTCGCGGACTCTTTTTGCGCCTACGCAGTACGTCTTTTTGCGGCTACGGCCCATGGCCAGATGTCCCTGCGTCCATCCGGTTTAGCATTCTCGGTTAGTAATATGGATTGTAGCTTACTAATGAGATTAATGGAAACAACAGTTAAGGAAAACAGGTCTTATTTACTTAACTAAAACTGAAGTAAAATAACACAAAAACATTAAAATCACCAGTAAATGTATAACCAAGATCAAACAGTGTTAAGTATGAATAAACCATTTCTAAGTGGTCTAAGGATTTACACAAAAAATTGCATTAAGCCCAGAAAAAATATTATAATGAAAGCATTTTAAACAGACATTTACCCTTAATGTAAACAAGATAAGAACTCAAAGGGAATAAAAACATAAATCATAATTGAACTAAAGGGGTATGGACATTACGGTCCAGATAAACAAACTGCTCTGCTATAAGGTGAATTGTGCAGCATACAAACAAGAACAAACATCTAACCATACTAGTGTAAAAATGCAAAGTTCTGTCAAATACTGTGCAGGGAAAAAAAAAACTATAGCATTCGTAATCAAGTTCTGTCCAATATTGCACAAAGATCCATCCATCCTCTTCCGCTTATCCGAGGTCGGGTCGTGGGGGCAGCAGCTTGAGCAGAGATGCCCAGACTTCCCTCTCCCCGGCCACTTCTTCTAGCTCTTCCGGGAGAATCCTGAGGCGTTCCCAGGCCAGCCGGGAGACATAGTCCCTCCAGCGTGTCCTGGGTCTTCCCCGGGGCCTCCTCCTGGTTGGACGTGCCCGGAACACCTCACCAGGGAGGCGTCCAGGAGGCATCCTGATCAGATGCCCCGAGCCACCTCATCTGACCTCCTCTCGATGCGGAGGAGCAGCGGCTCTACTCTGAGCCCCTCCCGGATGACTGAGCTTCTCACCCTATCTTTAAGAGAGAGCCCAGACACCCTGCGGAGGAAACTCATTTTCAGCCGCTTGTATTCGCGTTCTCGTTCTTTCGGTCACTACCCATAGCTCATGACCATAGGTGAGGGTAGGAACATAGATCGACCGGTAAACTGAGAGCTTTGCCTTATGGCTCAGCTCCTTTTTCCACCACGACAGACCGATGCAGAGCCCTCATCACTGCGGACGCCGCACCGATCCGCCTGTCGACCTCACGCTCCATTCTTCCCTCACTCGTGAACAAAACCCCGAGATACTTGAACTCCTCCACTTGAGGCAGGATCTCGCTACCAACCCTGAGAGTGGCACTCCACCCTTTTCCGGCTGAAGACCATGGTCTCGGATTTGGAGGTGCTGATTCCCATGCCAGCCGCTTCACACTCAGCTGCGAACCGATCCAGAGAGAGCTGAAGATCACGGCCTGATGAAGCAAACAGGACAACATCATCTGCAAAAAGCAGTGACCCAATCCTGAGTCCACCAAACCAGACCCCCTCAACACCCTGGCTGCGCCTAGAAATTCTGTCCATAAAAGTTATGAACAGAATCTGTGACAATGGGCAGCCCCTGGCGGAGTCCAACTCTCACTGGAAACGGGTTCGACTTACTTGCCGGCAATGCGGACCAAGCTCTGACACCGGTTGTACAGGGACCGAACCGCCCTTATCAGGGGGTCCGGTACTCCATACTCCCGGAGCACCCCCCACAGGATTCCCCGAGGGACATGGTCTAACGCCTTTTCCAAGTCCACAAAACACATGTAGACTGGTTGGGCAAATCCCATGCACCCTCCAGGACCCTGCTAAGGGTGTAGAGCTGGTCCACTGTTCCGCGACCAGGACGAAAACCACACTGTTCCTCCTGAATCCGAGGTTCGACTATCCGACGGACCCTACTTTCCAGAACCCCCGAATAGACTTTTCCAGGGAGGCTGAGGAGTGTGATCCCTCTGTAGTTGGAACACACCCTCCAGTCCCCCTTCTTAAAGAGGGGGACCACCACCCCGGTCTGCCAATCCAGAGGCACTGTCCCTGATGTCCATGCGATGTTGTAGAGACGTGTCAACCAAGACAGCCCTACAACATCCAGAGCCTTGAGGAACTCCGGGCGTATCTCATCCACCCCCCGGGGCTCTGCCACCAAGGAGTTTTTGACCACCTCGGTGACCTCAGTCCCAGAGATGGGGGAGCCCACCTCCGAGTCCCCAGGCTCTGCTTCCTCATTGGAAGGCATGTTATTAGGATTGAGGAGGTCTTCGAAGTACTCCCCCCACCGACCCCACAACGTCCCGAGTCGAGGTCAACAGCGCACCATCCCCACCATATACAGTGTTGACACTGCACTGCTTCCCCCTCCTGAGACGCCGGACGGTGGACCAGAATCTCCTCGAAGCCGTCCGAAAGTCGTTCTCCATGGCCTCCCCAAACTCCTCCCATGCCCGAGTTTTTGCCTCAGCAACCACCGAAGCTGCATTCCGCTTGGCCTGCCGGTACCTATTAGCTGCCTCCAGAGTCCCACAGGACAAAAGGGGACCGGTAGGACTCCTTCTTCAAGCTTGACGGCATCCCTCACCGCCGGTGTCCACCAACGGGTTCGGGGATTGTCCGCCACGACAGGCACGACCACCTTACGGCCACTGTTCCGGTCAGCCGCCTCAACAATAGAGGCACGGAACATGGCCCATTCGGACTCAATGTCCCCCACCTCCCTCGGGACATGGTCGAAGTTCTGCCGGAGGTGGGAGTTGAAGCTACTTCTGACAGGGGGCTCTGCCAGACGTTCCCAGCAGACCCTCACAACACGTTTGGGCCTACCAGGCCTGACCGGCATCCTCCCCCACCATCGAAGCCAACTCACCACCAGGTGGTGATCAGTTGATAGCTCCGCCCCTCTCTTCACCCGAGTGTCCAAGACATGTGGCCGCAAGTCCGACGACACAACCACAAAGTCGATCATTGAACTGAGGCCTAGGGTGTCCTGGTGCCAAGTGCACATATGAACACCCCTATGCTTGAACATGGTGTTTGTTATGGACAATCTGTGACGAGCACAGAAGTCCAATAACAAAACACCACTCGGGTTCAGATCGGAGGGGCCATTCCTCCCAATCACGCCCTTCCAGGTCTCACTGTCATTGCCCACGTGAGCATTGAAGTCTCCCAGCAGTACGAGGGAGTCCCCAGATGGTATGCCCTCTAGCACACCCTCCAGGGACTCCAAAAAGGGTGGGTACTCCGAACTGCTGTTCGGTGCATACGCACAAACAACAGTTAGGACCCGTCCCCCCACCCGAAGGCGGAGGGAGGCTACCCTCTCGTCTACTGGGGTAAACCCCAATGTACAGGCTCCAAGTCGGGGGGCAATAAGTATACCCACACCCGCTCGGCGGTATACCCACAGTGAGTGACAAAGATATCAGAAAAAAAATACAATTATAAAATTCTACTGAAGAAACTTCAAGTTGTGTGTCAGAAACACCAGCCTGTCCACGGCATCTGGTTTCAGACTAGCAGGGTTACATGTTACAACATTTCTTCCAGTACATAAAGCCCTCTCAGAAGGGCCACTTGAGACGGGGATGCACATGTACTTTTTTCAGGTTTTCCCTAATTTGGGAAAACGTACTTCTTGTGTTTTCCATCACTCAAGTGGATTTACATCACTGTCCACCTCAGGTATTAAGTACCACTTGATCTATTTTTCAATGTTAATGTGCAGAGGCTTGCCTTCTCTGAATTCCTGTGTTTTTTTTTTGGTTTTTTTTGGAAATAGCTGCTAAAAGACTTTTTTTTTCTTTTTTTGCCCCCTCCCTTGTGTCATTTCCTGATCCATCTTCTGCAGCCATAGGGGCTGGATGAAGTAGGTGAGGAGGTGGGGATCTGAGCGAGTGTTTTAAATAATGAAAGAAAAAAAAATGTGCTTGGTAATCAAGGGCCCCCAACCAAAAGGAAAAAATAAAACTCGCCCAATAGGCAGATGCTTCTTATGGAAATAAAAATAATCCATTTGAACAAATTACATAATTTGTTCGAACGGATTTGTTTTTGTTTTTTTGTCTGATGCATAAAGGACTCTGTACTAGATCAATTTCACTTAAACTGGAATTTATAGGAGGAATCCAAACTTTTTTGCAGAATGATTCCGTTAAAGTTTGTGTGCTTTTGTGCTTGTACCTTGGGTTGATTTAGACCTGTCATGGACAGACGACTCCTGAAACTTTTTGTGTTCTTCATATTCTGTGCAGTGGTTAGTTCAGAGATGGTGAAACAAGTTATCTAGTTATTGAGCTGTCTTTAACAGCAAATAGATTCTGACAGTTTACAGATTGATGTCTTTTAAGCAACCTCAGTCTTTTCAAAGCCAAATCACCTCCACGCAAGTGAGGATGATCCACGTCTTGCAATTAAATCTAATGATGAAGATTGCGGGCTGTTTTATCCCCTGGCACTGTTTGCTCACTCATTTTTAATAATAATAATAATAATACATTTTATTTATATAGCGCCTTTCCCATGCTCAAGGCACTTTTAGGCAGCTTTGCTAGCTTAACTGGCTGACCGTGAACGCCTATGTGCTCGCTTTGCAAATGCTCAGTAGTCTATCTGGTTAGGTTACATTATACAATGAATGTGTAGGCTTTCAAGGTATGTTTTTGATTGTTTTCTGCACAGTGAGTGACATACTCGATAATATCAGCATGCACATCATTAAAACAATTATTGTAGACGATACTTATCTCACACTCCTAATTGTGGATATGTGGATTATATGGCAAGAGTAACTCAAAATTTTTTTTTCATGGATGTTTTTATACAGTGAGCTGTTGTCCTAAACAACAAGTGTCTAAGTCATAGACACTTATTCTATTTCAAACTTTATCATCTCAGTTCTGCATGAAAACATGACATAAAATTTTTTTTTCTTGGCCATCACTACAAACTACACAGGATGGGTAACATGAAAAAAAATATTTTTAGATGAAATATCTTCTTAAAAAGATTTTCTGATTATTGGTGACTAATAAAAGAAAAGCAGTCATTTTTTAAAAGCTGAAAAATAATTATTCTTTTACTGTTTTTTGCTGTATAAGTAGCTTGAACGTATTCTCATGCAGTCTCTAAAACATAAGTATAACTTTTACAGCTGTACTCTTTCATGCTTCCACCCCATATCCCAATAGGTTTAACTGCAAGAGGTCAAAGAAGTACAAGGTGTTTAAATAAACCAGGTTTTCAAATAGTACAAAAAGTAACACACTGCCTCGTATATACCACTGTACAGAAAGAAACTGCACCTTTGCCCCTCCCTCCATTCACTGATAATCTTGTTTATGACGCCAATTAAAACTACAGAATGAAAGATGCAAAATCACCTCCTCTGTCACAGCTTTCAGCAAACAAAATGTCTGTTAGAAATAAAAAAAATGGGACATGCAAAAACAAAAGATTCCAGACAAGGTAATGGAACTGACTGTGTTATATGACCAGTTCTCACATTATTGGCTAGAAATCAAGGATTCATATTTTAACTAAACATAAGGATTCATGACATACTCCAGGCCAAGCAGGCTTTCTTTTAAAATAGCACTCTTAGAAAAAAGGCAATGCTTTGTCATTACTAAAAATAGAGACCTTATTCATCTTAATGTATCCACATGGCAGTCCCTAGGATTCATAATTAGCAACTTCCATTAAAAACCTCATTGGTGCACCCTTAATTTAGATGTTACTAAAATAAAATCTGTGAATCTATTTCCTTGATTCATTTAATTCAGAATTTATCCCAGAAGCATCGGCCTCAAAGCAGAAATGAACTCTGTATGGGGCACAAGTCTATCAAAGGGCATAGTCCCCCACGTTTACCTACATTTCATCATTTTAGAATGACAATTCACCTTAACACATATACATTTGGAATATGTGAAGAAAGCTGTACAACCTTAAAACAATGCCAAAAATATATATGAAAACAGTAAAAACTTCAATCAAACATTGACCAAACACAGTTATGAGGAAGCACCAAAGAGAACCTCTAAGCCAATGTGTTAAATGCCTCCATATTAGCTCATTGAAATTTAAATCACCTGTTTCAGAAATGGTGGCACGGTGGTGCAGTGGGTAGCGCTGCTGCCTCGCAGTTGGGAGACCAGGGGACCTGGGTTCACTTCCTGGGTCCTCCCTGCGTGGAGTTTGCATGCTCTCCCTGTGTCTGCGTGGGTTTCCTCGGGCACTCCGGTTTCCTCCCACAGTCCAAAGACATGCAGGTTAGGTGGATTGGCGATTCTAAATTGGCCCTAGTGTGTGCTTGGTGTGTGTTTGTGTGTGTCCTGCGGTGGGTTGGCACCCTGCCTGGGATTGGTTCCTGCCTTGTGCCCTGTGTTGGCTGGGATTGGCTCCAGCAGACCCCCCTGTGTTCGGATTCAGCAGGTTGGAAAATGGATGGATGGATGTTTCAGAACTGTTTAGACAGACAGCGCAACAGGCAGAATATAATTTTTTAAAAATTAATAAAACTAATTAAATTAAAATTTATGAATACTAAACAGATGTTACTAGGTGTCACTGAAATAAGCCCATGTTATGAATATATTCAAAATTGTGCATTTGAATACAAGAGCTGGTAGCCAATAAATCTAAATAAAAATGAGTTTTGTACTATAAAGAAAAAGAGATTGGCAAAAGAAAAAACATATACTCACTACTACCCTAAGAAAAAGTGAACTGAACAGCAAGAATTAATTTGTCTTATTATAATGTTTTCCAATGAATTTAATTAGTTAAATGTAAAAGGTTGTGTTGTTCAAGATATACTGTACATAAACCATAGGAGTTACAGGAAGAGCTTTATCAACGAGCATCTGAAATGATGATAAATAAAGTGAATTCCTTTCTAAACAAAATAAAAGAATGTTAGAAACAAAGTATTCAAACTGTTGAGCCTTTATTAGGTATGTAGATAATGAATGCTCAGCAGTTGAATTATTTTTCTAGGGGTGCTCAAAACATTTTGAAACCAGACCTAAAAGGCACATCCTATTGTGCTAATATTACTGGTGCCCAAAAATTAATTTCTTTTTACTAAAATGTGGATTGTAAATTTTTTCATTTGTTGTTTATTGGGTGCTAGCTGCACTAGTATAGGTAATGAGAACTGATAAGGTTGGGAGAACCAACTGGTGCACAGCAAAGTTGGGGTACCAACCAAATTTTAGTAGAAAACATAGCCTGTGGTGTTACCCCTCTACAAATGCGCAAAATTTGTCAAGAGACAGGTTCAGTGTTACTTATTTGTATACCAGTCAAACACACACATTTGGCTTTATACTGTACATTCAACATTTCCCTTCCTTTCCAACATCCATATTACTAATCGAGAATAAACCGGATATGGACGCAGGTACATGGCATGCCCATGGACGCAGGAGACATAGTTTGCAGGCGCCGACAGCTCAACTAACAGAAATACGAAATAAAGCAACGAGCACAGACAATACGGAACCCTAACCATCCACACTACACAGCATAGTCAAACCCGACATAGTACGGAAGGTGCGGGCGCCTACAACGCGCATCTAAGACACCGCAGGCAGACCCCTGAGATGGTACAGAAGCCCCAGAGATATGGACTCCACAGCATATGTGAATCATCACATTACAGTAATACAATGAGTACTCACAGACAAAACAAACACAACAGGCTTTGATGTCCCGCCCCACAATCAAACCAGAGAGAGTACGGCGTCCACAAAACACAGCATAGTCAAACCCAAGATAGTACGGAGGGCGCATGCGCCTACAACGACCACCACATGAAACACACACACGGCACCGGAGGTATAATATTAGCTCAACTAACGTAAATAAGCGCCTACAACGCGTCACGGCTCAAAAACAAAGGAGCTCAACTAACGTAAATAAGAAATGAGGCAACGCACCCATAGGTAACGACAAAGCCACACAAAAAAGAGGATTCAGCCCCCCGCCCCAGAGTGAAACGGGAAAAGGTACGGAGTCCACAAAGGTCCATCATACACAGCATCATAGTACGGAAGGCGCGAGTTAGTACGAAAGCCGAAGGCGCCTACAACGCGTAATAAGAATAAACGAACGCTCCGTTTTAAACGTACGTCATCCTCACACGTCCAAACTGTAATAAGAATAAACGAACGCTCCGTATTGAACGTACGTCATCCTCACACGTCCAAACTATACAGCATAAGTGAATCACATTACAGTGATGCATTATTAACAGTACAACCACAGAAAACGCTCCGTGTTAACAGTACGTTCAATTATTCATATTACTAACGGTAAACAACGGACAACTAATGGAGTCACGATCACGGCTCCAAAACTATACAGCTCCACTAACGGAGCTACAAAAACGAGCCTGCATGGACAAAAACAATAGACGTCAGCGCCTACAACGCGCGTCTGATACCGCGGAAGCAAAACTGTCTCGGCTCCAAAACCAAACAGCTCGACTAACGGAGCTACAAACACGAGCCCACATGGACAGATACAATGAACGTAGACGCCTACAACGAGCGTCTCAAACCGCGGAAGCAAAGCAGGCACGGGTTCAAAACGACAGTGCTCGACTAATGAATGTTGGCGCCTACAACGAGCCTCTCAAACAGCGGAGTCAATAGATAAACGGCAAAGAAAGGAACGACAGACGGCCGCTAAACAATTCCGTCAATTAGCTGACAACGCATTCTGTAATGAGTCCACTATTACTGAACATTCATTAGGATTAATGAATATACGTCCATTGTTCGTCATCTACACCTTTACACTCCAAAATATCTCATACATTCATCAATGTATTTCTGGTTACCCAACACCGGGGGTAGGCGAGCGAAGCGAACAGGGGGCGTAGCCCCCTTGTTTTTTAATAGCACAAAGCTTGATTTAACAGTATCCTGCATCCATGTTCTCTTGGTTCTAAAAAAAGAAACATAAGCTTTCATATATAAATGCCAAATATGTGTAATTGAAATACTTCTGTACACAGAGCTAATCTTTAGTCTGTTGAATACCCCTTTCATATTTAGGCACAAAACTTTCTGATCATGCCTTAAATATCTTTATATATAATACGCTACCATGGCTGTTCATTTGTCTATCCAGGATTTTAAATGACCTGTAGCTCGCAAACCGTTTGACGTATTGACTTGAAATTTGGTACACATATACTACATGACGTCTACTATCCGCTTTCAGGGGGATGATTGACCTCAAAGGTTATTCCTCTTTTTATTTTTATTTTATTTTATTGTAGAATCAACTCTCGGCATTGGCTAGCAGGGTGGCGCATGCGTACGGGCGTCGTTCTCATCCCTACCACCTTCACCGTCACTTCCCCAACTTCTTCATATCTTAAATCATTCTTGAGGCAGATTGAAGACTTAAGTGCAAAAATGAAAGAAAACATACTAAGTAATTGCAACACAAACACTGACTTAATCAGTTTTAACGCAAAAAGATGCCGACAAAAGAAGAGAAGAAGCAGGCCGCTAGGGTGGAGAAAAGAAGAGCTGCTCAGGAAACAGCAAGCACATCAACCTCTGAGCAAACGAATGCTAAACATACAGAGAAAGAGAATGAAAACTAGGAACGCTCAAATCAAGTGTAATCACTGCACGTTATCGTGCAGTGTGCGTTACTGGTTTAAACAATAATTTTAAAAAGAACTGTTCCAGAAGTGTCAAGTATTTAAGCGAGTCTCTTAAAAAATAAAAAAAGTGCATCACAACTAAACTTTATTTTTAAAACCTTTCAACTTTAACCAGTGATTAAAGGCTACAGGTAACAAAATGCAACAATTATAATGACCACCACTGGTATAGGTACTTAACCAAACCTTCTGGTATAGTTAGTAAACTTGTCAAATCTGCAGATGACATTAAAACTGGAGGGATGGCAGACACTGAAGAGGCAGCAAAAAGAATTCAAAATGACCTGGACAACCTTCAGTACTGGGTGAACACCTGAAAAAATGCAGTTTAATGTAGAAAAGTGCAAAGTACTACACGTGGGCAAAAGGAATATCAATAGCTGAAGCAAAAACTTTGTCAACCTTTAAGAAAAATCTGAAGGAGATATTGGGACAGCTTAGCTATTAACTAAACAAACAGGCTTGATTGTCTGAATGGTCTCCGCTCGTTTATTAAAGTATGCTCTTACGTTTACAAAGCATAATGACCTTTTTACATGAGAAGAGTGCGATTAAGCCTTGTCCTTCCCAATATATCCCTAACTGTGTTTAGAAATTATTTTTTTCTGAAAATAGCTCCATGTTTCATCACAAAGCCTGGAGCTTGAGTAATTTGAGTAAACAAATGTCTAAGCAGATGTTAATCACAATATCTGTACTATTTTTGCTGTTATTTTTCAGGCTGCACAGCACAATATTTTATTAAATCTGTTTTGAACATACATTGAGTTGTCATTTATTAGGAATTACACCGACTTTCACACAAATTCTACATTCCAGCACATTATACATGACATGATAGCAGTCTGTAGTATAAAAACAGGCAGATCAATGTTTCTAACATTAGTCAGTGTTCAACGGAGTGTTGGAATGGGCAAAACGAGTGACTTCAGGGACTTTGAATATGGCAGGATAACTCGCACTAGGTGCATTGGTTCTAGCATCTCCCAAACATGACCAGCCAATTCATGGGCTTACCCATTATGGTGCCAAAAAAAAAAAACACCAGGACATCATCTAAATGAAAACAGCTTGTAGCGTATAATAATCACATGAGAATGACAGGAACTCTACAAGCAAACTGGCCATAACCAGGCAAATTACATCCAAATTCAACACTAGTGTGTAGAATGGCAACTTAGAATGCAACATTTATCAGATTTTATCTTGAATGGGATACAGCAGTCAAAGATCATGCTGTATCATGTCTGAAGAAAAACAAGAAAATGTACCTCAATGTAAACTATTGGTTAACCGAAGCCATCATTTGTACTTATTTTTTATTGTAGAATTCACTACACTTTTAGCATGTTAAATGATAACTGACCATGAACAGAAAAAAATAAACTAATAAAATTATAATTGTTTGTAATTTTTGGCTCTCAGAAATAACATATACATATATATATATTTTTTCAGTGTAATATACATAAGCAACATTAGAACTACTAGTAAAAAATGACTATAGAAAGCATATAAGTATTGGTAACCAAAGCTTAATTTAAATGATACTCATGGCCTATAGGATGTTAAGCAGCTAAGGATTAGCGTACCCTTGAATGCACTAGTGGACAACAAAAAACACATTCTACTGTGGGTTTCATTGAAAAGGTCAATGCACTAATCCAGGCACTTGCGCTCTACGAAAAAAAAGAAGCTTTAAAATAAAACTGCATCACCCGATGATGCACCTGTCAAACACAGGTCGCATTATATAAAACTCACTTTACTACAACACTCTTTTTTCCTCAATCTAAAATGACCTTCTTTGAAATACTTAGTATTAACTCAGAAGCGATCAATATGTTTGGCGTGTTTAGATAGACTCAAATATCTGGAATCGCTACGCAAACACAAGTAACTATTCTTTTATTCACCAATAAATAAAAAATGAAAAACACCTGCACCTTCCAAGTAAGGAAGAAACTATAAGATGTAATTTCTGTGACGTTTTAATGAATATTTTAGCATATCGCGCTCTCTACGATACTGAGACAATGACAACTTTAACTTCAAAGTACTGTGTATGTTAATCTGATTGGAACCTAAAGTATTTGGGAAGTAGACGACAGATTACATTGCCTCTCACAGCTGTCTATGTTCCCTCATCTACGCTGTATCACACGAACCGCAATTATTTTATTTATTTTTTTTCCTTCCCATTATAGTTGTTGCAACTCTTTTCCTCAGAGACCGATGTAACTGAAAATTCGATAATGCAACAGAACGTCATCATGTCGTTTCATACCTGTTTTGGCAGCATTCTCAGTTCCAGCAGGCTGCTGTTTAGGAGAAGTCGCACCGGGTACAGTTGTGGCCGACCTCAGGGGATTAGCAGAGTTTACTGCTGTCAGGCTCTCTGAAGCTTTTCTCGCGAGTGAAAAAAGCGGCGCTGACCAAGCACCCACGCCAGAGCCTTTCTCCTTCGCGTCTGCCCTCTCTCCAGTGAAGTCACTGACATGACAGCTCTCAATGATCTCAAAATCCTCCTTGTCTTGAGTCTCTTCTGCTCTTAGGCACTCCACAGCTTCCTCAGCCATTTTCAAAACAAACACGTGACGACAGGCGGCGATAAAAGCATCCACTGATAGAAGCGAGCAGCAGGCATGAGCAATCGAAACTTGAGCCACTTTACAGCAACATCCATCTTTACCAAGCATCAATGGACACTCAACTACAGTAATGAACATCTCAGTAGTACGTTATACGGGAGCAACACAGTACTGAAGTGTTAAAAACTGGAGTACCGCACTTGTTACACCCCAATTCGTAGACTATATTCACATATAGGAGCTTTATCAAGATTACAAAATACGGGTTTATCTTTACATCTGCATGGCTTATGCGAAGCTTTTATCAAAGTCCAGCTTTAACGCTTTGCAAGAGATTTGTTTTTTGTCGCACATTACATTTGTTCCTCTTCGCTGAGGCAAAGAACCTTGCTAATTACACATCTAAAAATTCCTGGAAACTCCGATAGATTTCACGGATCACTTTGTTTTGATCATAACACGTACCAGTTCCTTCAAGGATGGAGTAGCTACAGTATGTCGTGGTGACTGATATGTTGCTACATTTACCGTTAGACAGATCACAAAACTCGAAGATATGGTTTCTACCCATCAGCATCCTCTTCAGGTTCTGTAAATGAGAATGAGTTGTGTTATTTGCAAAACTATTTTTTTTGAAAAAGTACAGAAAAAAGAATAACAAAACACAAATAAAACAATACATCCACCCATCTTCCAAAACCACTATGATCTGAGTAGGATCATGGGGAACCTGGAGCCCATTCAAACAAGCACAGGGTTAACGGCAAGAACAATCTCTGTACAGGTAGCTAGTCCATTGGAGGATGATCACACACGCATCAAACACATTGCCAAACCATTTAACCTCATCCATCCATCCATTGTCTCCCGCTTATCCGAGGTCGGGTCGCGGGGGGCAGCAGCTTGAGCAGAGATGCCCAGACTTCCCTCTCCCCGGCCACTTCTTCTAGCTCTTCCGGGAGAATCCCAAGGCGTTCCCCGGCCAGTCGAGAGACATAGTCCCTCCAGCGTGTCCTGGGGCTTCCCCGGGGCCTCCTCCCGGTTGGACGTGCCCGGAACACCTCACCAGGGAGGCGTCCAGGAGGCATCCTGATCAGATGCCCGAGCCACCTCATCTGACTCCGCTCGATGCGGAGGAGCAGCGGCTCTACTCTGAGCCCCTCCCGGATGACTGAGCTTCTCACCCTATCTTTAAGGGAGAGCCCAGACACCCTGCGGAGGAACTCATTTCAGCCGCTTGTATTCGCGATCTCGTTCTTTCGGTCACTACCCATAGTTCATGACCATAGGTGAGGGTAGGAACATAGATTGACTGGTAAATTGAGAGCTTCGCCTTGCGGCTCAGCTCCTTTTTCACCACGACAGACCGATGCAGCGCCCGCATTACTGCGGATGCCGCACCGATCCGCCTGTCGATCTCACGCTCCATTCTTCCCTCACTCGTGAACAAGATCCGAGATACTTGAACTCCTCCACTTGAAGCAGGATCTCGCTACCAACCCTGAGAGGGCACTCCACCCTTTTCCGGCTTGAGGACCATGGTCTCGGATTTGGAGGTGCTGATTCTCATTCCAGCCGCTTCACACTCGGCTGCGAACCGATCCAGAGAGAGCTGAAGATCACGGCCTGATGAAGCAAACAGGACAACATCATCTGCAAAAAGCAGTGACCCAATCCTGAGCCCACCAAACCGGACCCCCTCAACGCCCCTGGCTGCGCCTAGAAATTCTGTCCATAAAAGTTATGAACAGAATCGGTGACAAAGGGCAGCCCTGGCGGAGTCCAACTCTCACTGGAAACGGGTTCGACTTACTGCCGGCAATGCGGACCAAGCTCTGGCACCGATCGTACAGGGAACCGAACAGCCCTTATCAGGGGGGCCGGTACCCCATACTCTCGGAGTACCCCCCACAGGATTCCCCGAGGGACACGGTCGAATGCCTTTTCCAAGTCCACAAAACACATGTAGACTGGTTGGGGCAAACTCCCATGCACCCTCCAGGACCCTGCTAAGGGTATAGAGCTGGTCCACTGTTCCGCGACCAGGACGAAAACCACACTGTTCCTCCTGAATCCGAGGCTCGACTATCCGACGGACCCTCCTCTCCAGGACCCCTGAATAAACTTTTCCAGGGAGGCTGAGGAGTGTGATTCCTCTGTAGTTGGAACACACCCTCTGGTCCCCGTCTTAAAGAAGGGGACCACCACCACAGTCTGCCAATCCAGAGGCACTGTCCCTGATGTCCATGCGATGTTGCAGAGGCGTGTCAACCAAGACAGTCCTACAACATCCAGAGCCTTGAGGAACTCCGGGCGTATCTCATCCACCCCCCGGGGCCCTGCCACCAAGGAGTTTTCTGACCACCTCGGTGACCTCAGTCCCAGAGATGGGGGACCCCCATCTCTGAGTCCCCAGGCTCTGCTTCCTCATTGGAAGGCATGTTAATGGGATTGAGGAGGTCTTCGAAGTACTCCCCCCACCGACCCACAACGTCCCGAGTCGAGGTCAGCAGCGCACCATCCCCACCATATACAGTGTTGACACTGCACTGCTTCCCCTTCCTGAGACGCCGGATGGTGGACCAGAATCTCCTCGAAGCCGTCCGAAAGTCGTTCTCCATGGCCTCCCCCAAACTCCTCCCACGCCCGAGTTTTTGCCTCAGCAACCACCAAAGCCGCATTCCGCTTGGCCTGCCGGTACCTATCAGCTGCCTCCAGGGTCCCACAGGACAAAAGGGTCCTGTAGGACTCCTTCTTCAGCTTGACGGCATCCTTCACCACCGGTGTCCACCAACGGGTTCGGGGATTGCCGCCACGACAGGCACCGACCACCTTACGGCCACAGCTCCGGTCAGCCGCCTCAACAATAGAGGCACGGAACATGGCCCATTCGGACTCGATGTCCCCCACCTCCCTCGGGACATGGTCGAAGTTCTGCGGAGGTGGGAGTTGAAGCTACTTCTGACAGGGGGCTCTGCCAGACGTTCCCCAGCAGACCCTCACAACACGTTTGGGCCTACCACGCCTGACCGGCATCCTCCCCCACCATCGAAGCCAACTCACCACCAGGTGGTGATCAGTTGACAGCTCCGCCCCTCTCTTCACCCGAGTGTCCAAGACATGTGGCCGCAAGTCAGACGACACGACCACAAAGTCGATCATCGAACTCAGGCCTAGGGTGTCCTGGTGCCAAGTTGCACATATGAACACCCCTATGCTTGAACATGGTGTTCGTTATGGACAATCCGTGACGAGCACAGAAGTCCAATAACAAAACACCGCTCGGGTTTAGATCGGGGGGGCCATTCCTCCCAATCACGCCCTTCCAGGTCTCACTGTCATTGCCCACGTGAGCATTGAAGTCTCCCAGCAGAATGAGGGAGTCCCCAGAAGGTATGCCCTCTAGCACCCCCTCCAGGGACTCCAAAAAGGGTGGGTACTCCGAACTGCTGTTCGGTGCATACGCACAAACAACAGTTAGGACCCGTCCCCCCACCCGAAGGCGAAGGAGGCTACCCTCTCGTCCACCGGGGTAAACCCCAATGTACAGGCTCCAAGTCGGGGGGGGCAATAAGTATACCCACACCCGCTCGGCGCCTCTCACCGGGGGCAACTCCAGAGTGGTACAGAGTCCAGCCCCTCTCAAGGAGATTGGTTCCAGAGTCCAAGCTGTGCGTCGAGGTGAGTCCGACTATATCTAGCCCCAACCATTTAACCTGCAAAATAAAAAGAAAAAAGGTCCTCCAACATACAGGGAAAATTTGGGGTTGGTGGCAGGATTGGCAGTCCAGCCACTGTCAAAAACCTCACACTGTTCCAGTGTGGCGCTGAGATGTCACACACTGGTCCCAATCCAATAACCCAAATATTATATATATATACACACAACCCCAATTCCAATGAAGTTGAGACGTTGTGTAAAACGTAAATAAAAACAGAATACAATGATTTGCAAATCCTTTTCAACCTATATTCAATTGAATACACTACAAAGACAAGATATCAAATGTTCAAACTGATAAACTTTATTGTTGTTTTGCAAATCTTCACTCATTTTGAATTTGATGCTTGCAACACGTTCCAAAAAAGTTGGGACAGGGGCATGTTTACCACTGTGTTATATCACCTTTCCTTTTAACAACACTCAATAAGCGTTTGGGAACTGAGGACACTAATTGTTGAAGCTGTGTAGGTGGAATTCTTTCCCATTCTTGCTTGATGTACAACTTCAGTTGCTCAACAGTCCGGGGTCTCCATCGTTATATTTTGCGCTTCATAATGCGCCACACATTTTCAATGGGAGACAGTTCTGGACTGCAGGCAGGCCAGTCTAGTACCCGCACTCTTTTACTACGAAGCCACACTGTTGTAACACATGCAGAATGTGGCTTCGCATTGTCCTGCTGAAATAACCAGGGACGTCCCTGAAAAAGACGTTGCTTGGATGGCAGCATATGTTGCTCCAAAACCTGTATGTACCTTTCAGCATTAATGGTGCCTTCAAAGATGTGCAAGCTACTCATGCCATGGGCACTAACACACCCCCATACCATCACAGATGCTGGATTTTGAACTTTGCGCTGATAACAATCCGGATGGTCCTTTTCCTCTTTGGCCCGGAGGACACGACATCCATGATTTCCAAAAACAATTTGAAATGTGGACTCGTCAGACCACTGCACACTTTTCCACTTTGCATCAGTCCATCTCAGATAAGCTCGGGCCCAGAGAAGCCGGCGGCATTTCTGGGTGTTGTTGACATATGGCTTTCGATTTGCATGGTAGAGTTTTAACTTGCACTTGTAGATGTAGCGACAAACTGTGTTAACTGACAATGGTTTTCTGAAGTATTCCTGAGCCCTTGTGGTAATATCCTTTACAGAATGATGTCGGTTTTCAATGCAGTGCTGCCTGAGGGATCGAAGGTCACGGGCATCCAGTGTTGGTATTCGGCCTTGCCGCTTACGTGCAGAGATTTCTCCAGATTCTCTGAATCTTTTTTTAATAATATTATGGACAGTAGATTATGAAATCCCTAGATTCCTTGCAATTCTACGTTGAGAAACGTTGTTCTTAAACTGCTGGACTATTTGCCCACACAGTTGTTCACAAAGTGGTGAACCTCATCCCATCCTTGCTTGTGAACACCTGAGCCTTTTGGGGATGCTCCTTTTATACCCAATCATGACAAACACCTGTTTCCAATTAACCTGTTCACCTGTGGAATGTTCAAAACAGGTGTTTTTGGAACATTCCTCAATTTTCCCATTCTTTTGCTGCCCCTGTCCCAGCTTTTTTGGAACGTGTTGCAGGCATCAAATTCAAAATGAGTGAAGATTTGCAAAACAACAATAAAGGTTATCAGTTTGAACATTCGATATCTTGTCTTCGTAGTGTATTCAATTGAATATAGGTTGAAAAGGATTTGCAAATCATCGTATTCTGTTTTTATTTATGTTTTACACAACGTCCCAACTTCATTGGAATTGGGGTTTTATATATATATATATATATATATATATATATATATATATACTGGTCAAAAAAATTAAAGGAACACTTTGAAAACACATCAGATCTCAATGGGAAAAAAATCATGCTGGATATCTGTACTGATATGGACTGGGTAATGTGTTAGGAACGAAAGGATGCCATATCCTTTGATGGAAATGATAATTATCGACCTACAGAGGGCTGAATTCAAAGACACCCTGAAAATCAAAGTGAAAAAATGAGGCGACAGGCTAGTCCATTTTGCTGAAATTTCATTGCAGCAACTTGAAATCGTACTCAGTAGTTTGTATGGCCCTCACGTACTTGTGGAGCATGCTCCTAATGAGACAACTGATGGTGTCCTGGGGGATCTCCTCCCAGATCTAGACCAGGGCATCACTGAGCTCCTAGACAGTCTGAGGTGCAACCTCGTAGCATCGGATGAACTGAAACATAATGTCCCAGAGCTGTTCAATTGGATTTAGGTCAGGCGAGCGTGGGGGCCAGTCAGTGGTATCAATTCCTTCAACCTCCAGGAACTGCCTGCATACTCTTGCCACATGAGGCCAGGTATTGTCGTGCACCAGTAGGTCTGACAATGGGTCCAAGGATTTCATCCCGATACCTAATGACTGTCAAGGTGCCGTTGTCAAGCCTGTAGAGGTCTGTGCGTCCCTCCATGGATATGCCTCCCCAGACCATCACTGACCCACCACTAAACTGGTCATGCTGAACAATGTTACAGGCAGCATAACATTCTCCACGGCTTCTTCAGACCCTTTCACGTCTGTCATGTGTGCTCAGGGTGAACCTGCTCTCATCTGTGAAAAGCATAGGGCACCAGTGGGGGACCAGCCAGCTCTGGTATTCTATGGCAAATACCAATTGAGCTCCATGGTGCCAGGCAGTAAGCATAGGGCCCACTAGAGGGCATCGGACCTTGAGGCCACCCTCATGAAGTCTGTTTCTGATTGTTTGATCAGAGACATTCACACCAGTGGCCTGCTGGAGGTCATTTTGTAGGGCTCTGGCAGCGCTCGTCTTGTTCCTCCTTACCCAAAGGAGTAGATACCGGTCCTGCTGATGGGTTAATGACCTTCTATGGCCCTGTCCAGCTCTCCTAGACTGTGCTGGGAGACACAGTAAACCTTCTGGCAATGGCACATATTGATGTGCCATCCTGGAGAAGCTGGACTACCTGTGCAACCTCAGCAGTGTCCAGGTATCGCCTCATGCTACTAGTAGTGACACTGACCGTAGCCAAATGCAAAACTAGTGAAAAAACAGCCAGGAAAGATGAGAGAGAAAATGTCAGTGGCCTCCACCTGTTAAACCATTACTGTTTTGGGGGATGTGTCATTGTTACCCCTCTAGTGCACCTGTTGTTAATTTCATTAACACCAAAGCAGCTGAAACTGATTAACAACCCCCTTTGCTACTTAACTGACCAGATCAATATCTTCGAAGTTTCATTGACTTGATGCTATACTCTGATTAAAAAGTGCTCCTTTTATTTTTTTGAGAAGTATATATATATATATATATATATATATATATATATATATATATATATATATATATATATATATATATATATATATATATATATATATATATATACATGTATATATAAAGAGCCATGGACAACAGAGAAAGTGCAAGACCTTGCAGTTTGGGCTAATGACAGTCTCTAAGCCCACTTTCAAACATTCATTAGTAACAAGAAAAGAAATGTTATTGGTGAGCAGCTTAAACCAGGTCTAACGCCCAAATTCCAGGGTTAATTGTACTATATACTGGTTCTAGGTCCTAGTGTGAGTGGACTAATGGAATAGTTGTTCATTGTTCTCCTTTTGAAATTATTGATACAACTGTTACATTTCTTCATAAAATCATCCATCCATCTTAATCAGCTTTAGCTTTTTATCTTGATAAGCAATTTTTGAGAATTTAATTCCAATTTGTGAGCTCCACAGCAAAGAGAGTATATGAAACTCAAAGTAAAGAACAAAACTAAATCAAAATCAGTATCAAATCCTAAACTATTTGCCTGAAGTTCAAATGCTGTTAAATGTGTGCAGCCATCTTTTGTACCATGACAGTCATAACATCATGTGTTATGTAACTGTTGCTCCAAAATGGTAGAGCCTATAAAAACAAATACACAAAATAATAGTGTCCATGAAAAGCAAGAATGGCAAAATGATGATGTCACCAAAATAAATATAAAAACATAAAGTGTATTGTTAATATAATATAATGCATGATTACCACAGACCAACAGTTCAAATACATTAATATTTTCTTCTGATATCAGCAAGGTACTGCAAGGCATATTTCAATTACTTTTCTATATTAATATGTAATATTAATAACTGTCGATTTTTATTCAGATCAATAGCTAATTTCACAAATAAGACATCCAAAATTACTGACATAATTCCATTTGATATTGATAATAACAACATAACCTTATGAAACTTGCTTAATCAAATTCAGAGCCTATCCTGGCAGCATTGACCACAAGTAGACAACATAATTGTTCTGAAGCTTAGAAATATTGCAAAATTAAAGCAGTTTCATAAGCTACAGTATGTTGGCAACCAAGTTCATTCATTCCTGTCAAGCAGAACTGACTATTGTAATAGTTTTATCAGGCTATTTGAATGATTCACTAACTACACTACAGTTAATTCAAAACATATCAGTAGGGATCATAACTATACAACTAAGAAATATGATCATAGTACCGGTATTATTCCAGTTTGTAAACCACTTCACTGACTTCAAACTATGTTTATAGATAATTTTAAAATCTTTTTTCTCTCAAGCAATGTCCTCTTACCTTACAGAACTTATTAGTGCATATTAGTGCAATCTTAAGATACAGGCATTTTTAATGTTCTGATGACAACTAAAACTAGCATAGAAAGCAAACATGTTAGCCATATAGCAACCAAACTCTGGAACCATCTGTCTTCTGACAAATTTCAGTATTTAGATCCATTCTTAAGTCCCATTTATCAACAGGACACAGTCATGTTAGTGCTGCTGTTTGTAGATGTTTCATATTATATTTTTGTTGTGTTTGATTTGTCACAACCAAGTCTTTTTCATTTTGTTTACTTTCACAGTGTTTCTGTTGGCAGCTAGTCTGCCTTGGAGTAGATGCATCATCACCCATTTTCAGATATCTTCTATCCAAATTAAATTGTAATCATTTGCCTACAAAATCCTTCTCAGAATATGGTGGATAATGAGAAAGGTAGTTGGACTTAATCTGCTTAAACAATTGCAATCAAAGGTTTGTGATCCCTTTACAGTTTAAATTCTGTATTAATTATGTGTAAAAATGTTTTCTGATCGTTGACTGAAGCTGCAACAATAGACAACCCTTGATCTACCTAAACTAACTAACCAGAACAAACTACTGAGTCAGTTAAAGTGGAAACTATGACAAACTTTGAAAAGAATTTGAATGAGATATTGGGACAACTTAGCCATTAGCTAATCAAACAAGGTCTTCTCACATCTGGCAAACTTCTTATTTTGTTATTATCTAATAACACACAAACAGTTGTATTTTTTGTCAGTATTGAACGCATTTTTTAAACATTCACACTCCATGCTGTGTCCAAGTATGTGAACCTTTGCATTTAGTAACAATATAGAAGCTCCTTTAGCAGCAATAAAATCCATCAAACAGTTCCTCTACTTGCTGATCAGACTTGCACAGCAGTTAGACAGAATTTTGGGCCATTCCTCCTTACAAAATGGTTTCAGTTCATTGATATTTTGGGAGTCCTTGCACAAACAGCTCTTTTCAGGTCATGCCACTTCTAACCATTCCAGAACAGATTTTCTTCTGTTTAAGCCACCCTGTTGTTGATTTACTCCAGGGTTTTGGGTCACTGTCTTGTTCTTGTTATATTACCTAACTTGTGTTGAGCTTCAGGTTTAGGACTGCTACTCTGACATTCTTCTTGAAATTACATATTTCAATTCATATTTTCTTCTATGATAGTAAGGTCCTAACCATAACACTGCTGCACTATGCTTGGCGGCTGATATGAGGTTTTGCTGCTGGTGGCCTTTATAGATGCATCACAATGTTTCTTTTGTAGATTAATGGCTCTACATTGTGCTTCCATGAAAACCATTCTTGTTTGTTAAAATAATAATAATAATTATTATTATTATTTCTTTTTGTGACTTTGGCTAGTAAAGAGATTTCTGCACGTCCTTTGCTGTTACTAGGGTATTTTTTTCTCTTCCTTCAGTACTGCATGCTGCACTTTTGCTGTAATCTTTGCAGAACGCCCACTCTTTGGGAGAGTAACAGCATACTGAATTACATTTGCAGGCAATTTGTTTTACTGCACATTAATTAATACCCAGTCCTTTGAATTGTAGATTTTTCCAGCTTTGTGCATCTCTACAATTTTTGCACAAAGGTCCTCTGATATTCTTTTGATCAAAATCAGCACATGAATAGATCTTATAAAGATGTTTTTTTAAATGGCATTTGTAGTTATTGTATAGTGCACTATGTCCATAAACGGACGTCCAATTAATAAGAACAAACTGAAAACTGAACTTGAACTTTTTTTTAGTTCTGCTGTGCCATTCTGCCAGAATCTTGGGCTCGAGTTAATGTTCAATGTCAGTGTGTTCACACTGTTGGCCACTGTTGTCCAGGTATGAGTGAACGTGGTACTTGCCTTATGCCTGATACTGCAGGTTTTGGCTCCGATTCCCATGAAACAAAATTGCATTAAGCGGGTTCAAAAATAGACGAATGAAAATGTTGCCAGTATTGTCTCTCTGTGCTTTAAATCATTATCGCTTACGTCCATTCATCTACCCATCTTTTAATTATTTTTGAGGAGTCGAAGCCCATCCAATAAACATTCAGTGCAATAAGGGAACCGAATGGGCCGCTTGTCCGTCTTATGGCACACACACTCGCGTATACCTTTCACCCATACACGCTGTCATTCACATGTAAAATGTACCTGTTTTCTCTTCATTCTTGTCTGCTGCTATTTAATAGTACGGTTAGAAAAAAATCGAACCTTTTACATTTTGCAAACAAAACAAATTTACTGTATATTGCACTCACTTTAAATATATTTTTCAACCCATCATGTAGTACCTACAGTATATGAACAATTGATTTAGTCTTAGCCGCTTACACGTTTAATCACTATGTTCTTTCCAGTAGATGGCACCAGAGGACAATTTGAACGAATCATTCATTAATAAAGGTAGCGATCTCTGCCCATCAGCAGAAATTTCAACTGAGCATAACTTTATACATATGCATTTAAAGTCTAAAGTCATATTTCATTTAAAATAACGTTAACACGTGTATTAAAACGCTTTTTTAAGTGGCTGGAGTTGAATATGTGTGTGCCAAAAATGGAAAATTAAAAGATTCTATGAAATTTCACTGGGCATCTCATACCAGTAATACATTATTAGTTAAATATGATGTATGTTACACATTCCAATGATTTGGGTGTGGCTGTGCCAGTGTGTAACGTAGAGTGGCCTAGTGATCCGCCCAAGTCTGCGGTCCACCATGTGACTTCTACTGGATGAATGAATGGAAGAACGAATGGTTTACAGTATGTGTACAACCTTCTAATTGGAACAAAAAAGTTTAAGAAAATGTATGCATATGCATTTTATATAAATAAATCAAGGATGAAGGCATTATGGTCTAGTTACTTGGCGCTTGGTTGTAAGCCAGTAAGTAGCGTGTTTGCGGCAAGTCACTTTGCTTGTCTGTTTGTTGGAATCTGAGAAAGTCACTTGACATATAACACTTGTCCAAATTGTAAGGCTTCGGGTTGGTGCAGTTAATTTCACTACTGTTTCATTGTCCCTGTGGAGTTTGCACACCCCGGTTTGTTAGGGTCGTCTTGACGTATGAGCACAATGGGCACTGCCCTGTGAGCATAAGGGGCACATTTTGTTTCTGATGCCTACGCATGTTTCTGTTTTGTTATCAAAACTGGGGTCCCAGCACACTACTTTGCCTATAATGCTGTTAAAACGGCTCCGCGTATCCAATCCCAGGCAGTTCATGTTTTGTACCTAAAACAACGAGAATAAGCATCGAACTACTGAAGGCCTCAAGCGAATTAAGTGGCCTTGAGAATGTTGTATTTGTATATGTAGTTGCACTAAGCACTATAAGCACTGTAGCTTTCAGTATTTAAAGTGCCATGTGGAGCCATTTCGCTAGAAATCGCTTTACAAAATGTTTTTCATGGAGTACAAGCCTTTCACCGAGTTATTATTTTTTTTAACGTATTTTTTTCGCCGGTTACTGATGATAAGATTGTTTTGTATTGACTCTTTTACGGGGACCAATGGTTCCTTTGCATTTTGCGTCAGATATTTACCATGAATTTCGGAGGACATTTTAATTGTCCTGTGACTTAATTAACTTTTTGTTTCCCTAATCGAAGTCACATTCGACTTAAGCAAGCACAGTCCCTTGGTACCCTTGCTCATTTATTACATATTTTAATATACAGAACAATTCTGTTGAGCGCCCATTGCCTTATTCCATTATTTGAAATGTTAGAATTACTTATTCTGATTCTTATCGTAGTTGCATCTAGTTCAGACTTCCTAGCCTATTGCCAAACAAAAAGGCACAAACAAAATGTTGTAAAGAATGTATGTAACGCCTGGCATTTTATTTGCAATACCCTAGATTTGTTTTACAGTAGTTTCAGTTTTAGTCGTTTTCTCTGAACAGCAATGAGCAGGAGCCCCCTTATTTCCTGTGGAAAAACAAGTGTCAGATTTTTCACCTGTCCAAAAGCAATGAAGACTGAAGTATACAGTATAGTCCAACCCTCCTTTACATTTACATAGCAGATGTGATCCTTTTAAAAGTGGAAATATCCTAGATTGTGTATCTGACATTTTGTACATTTTAAACGGACATTCACGTGTTTTATATTCTGACTTTTCATACAAGATACGTGTTTACGTCAGAGCAGGCTACATCTCGTCTAACAGAAGGAATCATTCACCATCCCTCCTATGACCCCACACAAATATAGTATTGCTGAAGCTTTAAGGCAAGCGTGAAAACAACAGAACGGCCACACTTTATACAATATACGGTTAATTAACTCTGTCACTCAATATGGTAAAAGAGCGGCTCCCGCTTTGGGTATATTAGACTCATTTGTTTCACATTTTCCGCAATATTTATCAATCCTGCTAGAATGGAAATGTTAACAGTTATTCTAATTTCCAGGTTAGGGTGTATTATCATTATAGTGCGAGTTTAGGTTGCCTTTGAACTAATACCTTACTTAAACTGACTACATCCCTTGATGTGTTGCAGGGGTGCCTTAACGTAAGGGTGCAATGAGCACTGGCCGGGGGCCCCAGGAGCATAGGGGCCCCCGATGTTTCCGATACCTATGTATGCTTCTGTTTTGCTGTGAAAACAGGGGCCCCAGTGCACCACTTTACCCTGGGTCAATGTTGCTGTTAAGACAGCCCCGATGTGTTAGCTATATTTTCTAGCTATTACCTACTGTGTTTCATCTTTGCGGATATGAATATCGATTGACGGTTACAGTGCACATAGGAAATACCCCAAGTTAACACTGGCTACATCACTTGATGTTTTGGCTATGTTTGCTAGACATTACATGCTGTGCTGCATCAGTGCGGATATGAATATCGATTGCCGGTTGCTTTGCACATAGGAAAAGCCCCTAGTTTATGTAGGAATTAAAAGCCTCACAAAACCCGTAACTACGTAAAGTGAGTTGATATTCACTGAATTAAAAAAGATGAGTTTTTACAAGGTAATCAATCCGAAAATGTTTAAAAACTGGTAGTTTGTACATTCAGGACACGTCATCACATGTGGCCAATCAGCGACGCGCACTTTATTTGTCTCTCCGAAATAGGCATCTCTGCGCAGTCGTCTGTCGTTCATTTACATTTCAAGTCGTCCAGAGGGAGGTTGGAGTCGGAGCGGTGGGATAACACATTTGGGGAGCAAAGTGTCATCAGCAAAAAAAGTGTCGGATTGAGGAACCTACCAAAAAGGACTATTATATTTCATTTTATTTATTTATTTTTTACCACAAAAGAGGACGTGCTGTGGATAACAATCGGCCTCTTTTAGTGCTTTTAGAAATATGAAGATTATTGAAGTGGTTTTGCTGCTGCTGCAAGCTGCTGGTAAGTGTCGAGCCTATAGATAACAGACTTACGGTAGGTTGTTTTATAGCGCCTTTTGTAGTAAGCGCCATTTCATAGAACTGTAACAACTGTAGAACTGTAATTTTATCCAACAGCTCTGATTTAGGCGTTATTTGTTATATATTATGGACTTTTTTTTCAAAAGCAGTTGAACATTACTTTTGTCCGCAATTGTATTAAAATAACTCAGCATGGTATTATTGTTAAGAATAGACTGTAATACGCTGAAACGTTTACATAAATCTATACTCATTAAAAAGTATAAACGGGCACTTAATTTTTCGCTTGCAGTCTTCCAACTATCAATTTGTACAGCACTTCGGCAGCCCACTCTCTTTCATACCGTACTTACACACCCATTATCTATTCATTGGTTATTAGAAAGATACCAACACGCGCGTGTTTAGTGAATCTCATATAGTGGCGCTTTCAAAAGGCAGTTTAATAACTTATTTATTCTTAGTGTGACCCTCTTGGCTTTTTTTTTGTAGGGTTCCTTTGCAGAGTAGGGGGGGCAGCTGTTGAATGGCAGCATTCAGAGAAGTCTCCCCAAATAGACAACCGCAACGGGAAAGATTTCCTGAGCAGTGGAAATATTGTGGATGAGAACTACGACTACGACTACGATTACGGTGACGTGGAGGACGAAGACGAAACGACATCAGGAGACTACCATATCGAATTGCCTAGAGGTGAGGTGGCCTTTTGATTTGATTATTATACTGTTCTCTCATTTAAGAAATCACTACCAGTTATATATATTTCTCATAAACGTATACGAATTTATTTTTTGCATTCATTGGGGCTTTCCAGTGACTCACCCTGTTATTGATTTCTGACTTAGTTCGTTAATGAAAGCAAACTACTTTGCTCGATAAAATATTGACAGTTAACAGGTAGCCTATTTAAGCAACCCCGTCACTGGATTTCGTGCTGTACAGAGTTAGTTCCTGCCCAGTTCCACATGAATTTAACCCCGATCTCTTACTTTAAAAGCGCACTCGGAAAACAAAGAAATGAATTTAGTTTCTAATGAGCAACACCGCTCCAAAATGCAGTGGTAAATAATGAATAACCTGCGCCCCAGTTACTCCAACAGTAACTTTGCTAATGATTAACCGCGTCTCCTCACTTTACGAAGAGGTAAAAACAGCTTATGTGGAGTTTTAAAATTTTATACCACCCAAGTGCCGTAATTTTGTAAAGCTTGGTTGAGTCTTTTCTTCTATGTTTAGTTTCATGTGTTTAATTATGTAACTGTGATCTAATTAAATTAAAAATGTGCTGATATTTTGCATAAGTAATAGTTGATGTCTGCTATTGGTAGAAGCAATAGCAATTTCAGCTAAATAAGTTAACAGATTAAAGAGAAACCTACCAGTTTATATTTTTCCTGCATTTCTTATGTTTAATTATATGAGCATTATATACTGAGCTGTTCAAAATGTTTCTCAGTTAAGCACACAATATACAAAGGTGACTTTAGAATAATTTAGTAGTTTTTTAATGTGTGAAAATTATCGGTAGCAAGAATGTTATTGTTAGGGCTATGTGTAATGAATTGCTAATGAAAAGCTGAAATTGAACACTTGTGTTTTAAAAATGAAGTGAGACAACGTCTAGCACAAGTCTGGTTATCTTCTGCTACTAGGGTGTCCTGCTCATCTGTTACTGTTTTGTGAAAAAAAATGCTAACTCATATGTCATATTAAAACTGATCCAATGTTGTGTGTCTTTTGTTTTCAGTGGCATTTTCCTCTAAACCCAAAGATCTATCTGTTCCACTACCTCTGGAGCAAGACAGGAAGCCGAAGGGCAAAGGAAGAAAAAAGGGCAAAGGCAAGAAAAGAGATCCATGTCTGAGAAAATTTAAAGATTTCTGCATTCATGGCGAGTGTAGATACCTCAGAGAACTCAGAGCTCCATCATGCATGTAAGTAATACAAGTTATCCAAAAATTCTGCATTCATAGAAACTGCACAGGTCAAGGAGGGCTTACTTTGACTTTATTTAAATGAAGGGACATAAGTGGATGAATGCCAAACTAGGCAGTGCCAACTCCACAAAAGTTCATTATTGTCTGTGGTTCTTTTTTCTCTTTTTTATTGATACTCCACTTACAGAGGGGCTGTGAGGACTGAACAATACCAATTCTTTGTCAGTGCATCAAGGTGGACTTGGGGGTTGGGGTGGGAGGGTGATGTTAGTGACAGGATGTTTATTAGGAAGGATGGATTGATTATATTTTAAGTCTTTTTCATTTTTATTCTACTTTTTGTCACAGCTGTGAGGAGGGATTCATTGGGGAACGATGCCACTTGTTCAGCCTGCCAGTGGTAAATAATCGGAATTCCTATGATAGGACAACAGCACTGGCCGTAGTGGCAGTTGTACTTTCGTCACTTTGCCTCATTGTGATTGCAGCTTTGTTAACGTTAAGGTGAGTTATGAAGAATTTGACCCTGTAGACATAACGATTACACATCTATTTACAGTATAAGCGTCATGACCGGGGAGGAAAAAAACAGTATAGTTTGGTTAGACATTGGTCAGATCAACTTTCTATTTGTCTGTGCAGAAATACTCTGTAACGTGGAGCTCAGCTAAGAGCTGTACTCTGGGCTCTAGTGCCAAGATTTTCCTGGAGTCAGACAGCTGGGAATGCATTTAAATAATCTAGTCCAGTTTTACCCAATTCCTTTGCTGACAAAATACATCATCTTCACCTGTTGCAGTTGAGTTTTATTACAGTAGATTTCTAAAATTAAACAATAAATTGAATCAGAGTTTTAAGATGTTTTTATTTCTGCTTCTGTGTAATTCAATGCAATTCAATCAACTTCCTCCAAAGTAAGGCTACTGTCTTCTTTTCTTCCATGAATTATCCACTTGTCCCTGAGCTGTTCAGACTGATCTGTCTTATGTGAGAGGTGACAGTTTTTTCAGATTTACAATTTTAACATGGAATATTATTTAGTTGCAAATAACTGCAGCTGTATAACTGCAAAAACAATTAGACAGGTTGATTCACAAATAAATAGGTAGATAGATAGATAGATAGATAGATAGATAGATAGGATAGATAGATAGATAGATAGATAGATAGATAGATAGATAGATAGATAGATAGAGTAGATAGATAGATAGATAGATAAACCAGGCTTCAGTATATGTTTGCTGATGAAAAATTATGTTCATGCCAAAGCTTCCACAGCATAAACATGAGAAGACTTTCAAGGAGCTAAAGAGTATGTATAAATAGATTTAGTGCTCTACTGTGTATTTGTGTAATGCAGACAACACAGTCACGGATGGCCCATATGTTCACTCAGTTTGGAGCAAATATTAATCTGTAAAGTAATGCTCTGGTCAAAAAAGCCAAATGACATGCTCGGTCATTCGGAGGATCCTTGTGTATCTTTTGTTTTCCTCTGACTTTATTTACAGTACAGTACATGTGGTTTTCAAAACCAGAATGTCTACTGCTGTCAAGTAACATCACTAAATGCACACTTTTCTCAAGTTCTGCATTGTATATGACACCTGTCTTAGAAAATGTACTGTAAGTGGGACCAATAACAACATTTTAAATCAATTTTCTCCTTCTGAACAGGTTTCATAAGAGGGGAGAATATGATGTAGAAAATGAAGAAAAGGTCAAGTTAGGATCTGCAACAAATCAATTATGACCTGAACTGGTAAGTGAAAGAGAGAAATGAAATGATGTCACATGAATGTAGAAGACCCATATGTTTTTATAGTTGCACAAACACAGATTGGTAGGAGCAGTAGCACAATAACACAACACCGGTCTTCTATTAGATTACAGTTCAGTATTTTATTTTATTTTTCTTTGTCTGAAAATCCCTTCAAATAAAAAATGCTATGCCCATATCTGTAATGAAATTTAGATAATGCTGAATCCAAACAGATTCATTCAGTAATACTCTGATCCACTAGTTGTAGTGCAGATGATCCACTTGTTGTAGCACAGACTACTTTGGGGTGCCAAACAAGAACAAAATAACACTAGGGTGAGTTAAGTTCATCATCAGCTCAGAGTTGGAAATACACCAAGTGACCAGTATGCATCCATTGTCTCATTTCAACTATGTCCTGGTAATTTGATGCAGAGTTTAATAAATGTTTGTGTCAAAGAAGTTTGCCTGCTGATGTATGTTCTGCACATCCAATGCTTTGCCACAGGCTACACTCATCATATTCTTAATGGAAAACATAATACTATTAAAAATGTAAATACTTTTAAGACCATTGTCCTCCTACTTTCCATTTGTTCACATATATTTTATTAGAACATACTTCAGTGCTGTCATAAAGCACTGTTCCTTTTGAACATATTTACTAAATTTACAGTCCTGTTTTTACACCAAAATGAATACAAAAAATGTTAGCCAGTCAAACATTGTCAAAAGCTTTTGAGTTACGGCTCTAAATATAGACATTGTGACTGTAAACTCTTATGTTCATATGCCTGCAATACCTGCATCCTTGCGTAACAATTATTTCATATTATTTGTGAGAAGAACTTTGACATGTGGTTTAGTGTCTTACCATAAGGATTATGAGAGTTAAGTATCTTTTTTGTTTACAGGAAGGAGTCAGTCTACCTCAGAGTGATGACAGCGGTACACATATGTGGAACTCCGCTAAGATCTTCTTCTGAAGTCTTGTACAAATTTTGAAGCTCCAGGGCAGTGATGCTACTAAGAGCCACTCGAGCTTTCACTGAGAAAGGGCTGGCCCACAAACATGGAGCACTGAAAGAAATGAAAGCACTGAGGACTGGTCTTCAGTAACTGGGACACTGCTTCAAATAATCCAGTAACCTGAACTTAACACAAGACTCCTTCACAAAACAAAGCAAGAAAGGAAGCCAACCTACAGCTTGTGGTCTGTTTCAACTGGATCTGTTTGTTTGGTTCTTGTATTATATATTGAACTCTGAATGACTAATATTGACAGAAAACTATTTATATTCAAAAACATCTATTTATTTTAAATATTTTATATTTGGTATTTATTCATTTATATTTCTAATTTGTGGCTCAAAGTCAAAACTGAATTGCTTTTTAAAAAAGAATAAATGCAAAAAAGAAAAACTTCATGTTCTGACTTTTTACTGACTGCTTTCTGGAATGGATAATACATTAAAGCTGCACTGAAGTCTTTATTTTTCAGCATTATTTCTGGGTTGAGTTTTCCTTACCAATGTCTCATAATCTCTTTGTTAATAATCACAAAACAGTAGCAGAAAAATGAAATGCAAATATCTGCAGAATGTGCAAGGAATGCTTTCTTTTGGTCATTTTAAAAACTGCTTATAGAAACTAGCCTGGAATGCATGTACACATGAAGCATATGGGTCAGAGACTTACTGAGACATTTTTTTCTTCATGCTCTTCAGAAAATGAGAAACAAATGAAAGCATTTAAAAAAAGTTTAAATGCAGTCAGTATCTTAAATGAATGGCTCACTCTATACTCACTTTATACTTGAAGTTGTAAACTAATTACAGCACTTCCACATCTGGAAATAATAGCCATGGCTAGTTTTAATGCTTCCTCTCTTTCTAACAAAACTGATCCTGCTGCTTTCCATTCCGTAAAATATCTTAATGAAAATACCAATTAAAAAAATATCCAATGGGATGTGCTATCACAATAGAGAAGAATCTAAATGCAGTTGCAGTCACTCCTCAAGGCATATTCCTAATAATCAGCCAGCAGTAGGACAGTATATTTAATGCTACTTGTAACACCTTTTTGAGCTCATTTTAAAAGAGCTACAACCACACTGTAGTGTTTATAATACATATGAGTTGTGGCAGAGTGTCTGATAGTTCTAAGCTGTAGCAGTAGCACCACAAAGAGATGAAAGTCTGTCAGCTCAGTTGCAAAACCACTGAGCTGAATTTTCACACTGTAATCTGTCCAGATGTCCATCTATTTTCTGAACCAGTTTGTTCTAATTCAGGGTCATGGGGAACTGCAGCCTGTTCTGACAAAATTGTGCATAAGTAAGGAATAAGGCCTGAATAATCTACACATACTCACCCACTCATACTGAGTCAGTGTTGAGTAGCCAATCCACACAATCTGAACATCTTTTGGATATCAAAGAAACAAAAACAATACCTTTCGATTAATCCACACATAAACTGAGAAAGTGCAAAGTCTACTCAGGGTTGGAGTTTCAGTTCAATCTCAGTCTTGTGGAGCTGTAAAGAAAAAACACTCAACACTGTGCCACACTGTCCAGATGTTGATGAAGGAAGTGGTGTTCTTTATGGTTGTCCCATGACTCCTAATCAGGATAGCACATAGTGTAATGGATCTGTAATTAGAAAAAGCATAAGACAACTAAACACCACCATGTGACCTTAAAGAGTATCAAACAGGACAGCAGAGGATATGCTCAGTGCCTATGTGAATACAAACGCATCAAGAACTCTTCAAGGTCAATAAATGTGTCATCTTGATGGACAGGTGGCATAGCCCCCTCACTGTGTGAGTCTGAGTAAGAATGAGTCACTTCAACTTCCTTCCTTTATTTTTCGATAAATCTTTAAGCGATGCTGCTTTTCCCTAAAAGGCACCATGTAAAATAATAAATTGTTTCTGAGGACATGTTCATTACTATATATTTCACTTTTTATAAACGTTTTCAGGACCTTTCTTTTATCTAGATGCCTGGACAAGTTGCACTGTGTGCACATTTAATCCAGACAAACAGTTAATATCTGATTCAAATGACTTTCTTTCTAAACACACTTAGCTTGTCAGTGTTTTTTTTTGGTTTTAATTAACCACAGTCTTACAGGACAACAGCAAATCATTTGTGTCACTTTTTATAGTATATCTGACACCACATTTAAGCTACAGGGAAGATTACACTACTCAGATTAATTTCTAACATTAAATGATGACAGATGACAAAGCTAGCATGGATTTATACAAGGACACTGGTTTAGATCTCAGCTGCAACTGTGTGACCACTGTTCCTTCTAGTTACATATCTAGTGCACATCCCAGCAACTCTGGGCATAAGGCAAAATCTAGGGAGCACCCATACACACTGCCCCACCGTGGTATAACAGGGTTCATGGTGATTGCACAATTACTAAATAAATAAGTAAGTTCTTGGGCTTCAAAGGGGTTGCAGGTATGTGGACTGCAGCATGGTAGAGTGCTGATTGGAAGTTGATAGGGAGTGTGGTTCGGTCGATTACCTCATCAGGGCTCCAGAGACTGTAATCAGTGCCTGCATCACTAGTAGTATAAAGAGCTAAGCCAGGAAGAGCATGAAGGAAGAAAGATTGAAGATTGGAGGTTAAAGCGTGGAAGATGGTGAAACAGTAGAATCGGCAGGAGCCCATGTGGTAAAGTGGAGTTAGGAAGTCGGAGAAGTGAGTTCCCAAGAAAGGACCCTAGAGTCAGCACTCAATGAAAATGAAGAGGGTCACTTTTTCTGAGTGGACCAGTAGCAGGAGTGACCAGTGTTCTGAGTGTGCTCCTGCCTTTGAGGCCAGGGAAAGGGTGGTGGTAGGAGAAAGAAGCAAGGATCGGCATGACACCCAATTGAAGCCAAGGGACTGGCGGTTGGGTACCCCAGCCTGGATTTGAATTGGTTGACTGTGCCAGTGGATGTCTCCTCTGTCTATAATGACATCTCCTTTGCCTGCTCTGTAAGGACCTCACAGCCAAACACTGAGGCTCACTGTTTTAATGGATAGACATATTCCTACCAGGGTTTTAACTTTGATTTTATTCGATTATTTATTTGAACTTTTAACCTGAACTGATTAATTTAGTTTTTATGGATTATTAATTAATTGGAGAGCGCTGTAGTGATTTGCACTTTGGGGTTTTGAACGCATGGCTGTTTTACAATAAAAGCACACTTACATCTTCCTCTTGCTTATATGTGTCATCATTGCCTGACTCATCTTTGGCTATGACTATAGACTGCTCTGGACTTGAGAGCTATTAAGGACTCTGGAGCCAAACTGCATTGTTGCGTCCACTTATTCACACCAGGCCTAACATACATGTGTTTGGGACCTGAGAGAAAAACCCAATATCTGCATGAAAATCCTTACAAACATGATGAGAGAGTGTGCAAACTCAAACTCTTCACAGATTTGCCATGCTGCAAAAAGGTAAAAATTGTACAGTGTTAGAAATGCCATATGTAATACTTTCTTTAACTGTAAGATATGTAGCAATGGACAGCAACACCTGCAGGGGTGAACATATTACAAAGACTCTGCAAAGTCTTTGCCTTATTTTTTTATTGTCATATCTTGTTTATTACTGACCCGATGATGGTTTGGATTGCTGTATATGCTTGCATCTCTTTGATGCTTAAAATGGTGCCTCTGATTTGTGGTTTAAAAAAAAAAATGAAATTTTGGTTTTAAGCTCAGTTTGTTCGTAAGTGTAGAATTTTCCCTTAATCCAAATCCAAATTGCTTCTGTACATCTTTTAATATGTATGGAAGCTTTGATGCCATATCTCTCCTAAAATTAGGTGAAACTTGAAATATCCTCTTCTTTCTACTAAAAACAGCCTGTACACGCAGGGTTTGGTTACAAGCTGAATATGTTCCAATGGGAGCTTTCCTGCTGTATCCTGGAACAGAGTAGGAAATCCTGAAAGAGTCTTCCTCAGAGAATTAAGTGTAGTAGATGGTCAACCTCTCAAGGACTTAAAGTAATCTCACTTTGCTTCAGATAAAAGCAACACTTTATCTCTTAAAGGAAGGGCTATATTTACAAGTCCATTAGCACAGAGCAACACTGCCTCTGACATTTTACATTATGTAACAGAGTGTTATTCTCCTGACAGATCTGTATTCTGCAATACCTATGTTTGTGATGCCATAAGATTTTCAAAGCCCTGGGGAAGTTTACTATGTATAGTACTAAATACTAAGCACTAGACCAGTGGCCTATCCAGGGCTATTTCCTACCTTTCTCCCAACCTGGCAACCCTGAACTGGATTAAGCAGGTCTGAGAATAAGATTAAATTAAATAACTGAAACAGTAAAACATTTAAATTGTTTTTTTCTTCAGATAAAACAGAGAAAATTGATATTCAAAGATAGAAAGAAACAACCTTAAGACCTTTAGTTAATGTAAGTTATTTGTTAAGTTGGTATTAATGAAGATTCCATTTATTACATTTTAATGGATTCCTTCATTGCCTATTTAATAGATAATCCAACAATTGGAATTTTTTTCAAGGGTAATATATATCTTTCCATCCATTTTTTGAACTCACATATCCAGGTTTGGGCGGCACGGTGGCGCAGTGGGTAGCGCTGCTGCCTCGCAGTTGGGAGATCTAGGGACCTGGGTTTGCTTCCCGGGTCCTCACTGCGTGGAGTTTGCATATTCTCCCCGTGTCTGCGTGGGTTTCCTTCGGGCGCTCCGGTTTCCTCCCACAGTCCAAAGACATGCAGGTTAGGTGGATTGGCGATTCTAAATTGGCCCTGGTATGTGGGTGTGTTTGTGTGTGTCCTGCGGTGGGTTGGCACCCTGCCCGGGATTGGTTCCTGCCTTGTGCCCTGTGTTGGCTGGGATTGGCTCCAGCAGACCCCCATGACCCTGTGTTTGGATTCAGCGGGTTGGAAAATGGATGGATGGATATACAGGTTTGTAGAAAGCTTGAAACTTCTACAAGTAAGCGTAAACCTGCTATCATCCCTGGATGAGGCACTTGTCCATTGCAGACATATACCTGCAATCAATATTGAGTGAATTTTAATATCACCAGTTAATTTTCAATGCAAGTTTTGGGGATATGGGAGAAAACTAGAATGCCAACTAAACATCCACATAGACAGTGACCATGCCGGAGTTCAAGCCCTAAGCTCTTGCAACTGTGAGGTATCAGTGCTAGCCACTGTGCCCCTATGCTTCTCAGATGCAACATCATAGCCTTTACGTAGATTTTGTAACAGACAGGTATTTGCCAGAATATGTTAATGTAATATCAAATAGTGAATGAGTCAGCCTGTTTCATTAAACATGAATCAATAGGATAACCATCCATGTATTTACTGAATCCACTTTATTTTCTTAAGGTCATTCTGCAATCAGGAGGCTAAGGACTATAAAGACTTAAATATTATGTGTGTGTGTGTACATATAAAGTCAGGCATGAGAACTTAGGAGTCATCTCCAAGACTTTGAAAAGGTAAGTAATTTCACTCCAAGTCAAGAGGATGCACCAATGTTAACATACCCTTCTTTGTCTACAGTTCAGTAGCTCAACGATGGGAGCAGCTCTGATGCTACTTCTGCTCCCTCCTTCAAACCCTACCTCTTTCCGAGATCATAGTACAAAAAAACCTTGTCAACTGGATGAAGGTGTTCACTGTGAACCAGGAGATAACACTGCTCGCTAGTCTCTCTTTTGTTATTTACCTTTGTTCCAGCTTGCCAGATTCTTTTGCACCCTGATGTGCTTGTTATTTTGCCTATATTTATTTATTTATTTATTTATTGTGAAATTACACTGAGTTGTTGGTTGGCTCCCTAACATTTCGTTCTTGAAACTGTCTTTATTATAGTATATATATATATATGGGCTGCACGGTGGCGCAGTTGTAGCATTGCTGCCTTGCACTTCCTGGGTCCTCCCTATGTGGAGTTTGCATGTTCTCCCCGTGTCTGCGTGGGTTTCCTCCGGGTGCTCCGGTTTCCTCCCACAGTCCAAAGACATGCAGGTTAGGTGCATTGGTGATCCTAAATTGTTCCTAGTATGTGTGTGTGTGTGTGTGTGTGTGTGTGCGTGTGCCCTGTGGTGGGCTGGCGCCCTGCCCGGGGATTTGTTTCTGCCTTGAGCCCTGTGTTGGCTGGGATTGGTTCTGGCAGACCCCCGTGACCCTGTGTTAGGATGCAGCGGGTTGGATGATGGATGGATGATGGATATATATATATACAGCATAACAGTATATATAATGTATTTTTTACTATGTGCTGTAAACATTTGATTTGGGAGTTGTCAGCCAAACAATCAAATTTAGAGGCAAATAATTTTAATGAAATTCAGCAGATAAGTAGATATTTTCACAAGAGAAATGTAAACATTTCCAGTCCTACACATACTGGTTTTTGTAATTAATCTTGCCTCATTTTCAGTTTTCTTTGGCCAAATGATGATTGTCAATTACAACATCCTTATTAGCATAGAAAGAGTTAACAGGATCATACAAGAATGAAATGGCAAAACAATTCACGGATGTTGTATGTGACACACTGGCTACAAGAAAACAAACTGGAGAATGACTTGTGCGTAAGCAAATTTAGAGCATTTCATATTTATCCAAATATTACAGGAAGCAAAAATACAAAGCATGTCAGTCAAGAGAATGAAGACCACTGTCGCCTTAAATTGTAATGTTATTTTAATTATGGTGATAACAGTTGCAGCGGGAGTTCAAACACAATTCATACAGGACACCAGTAGCTGTTGCTTTTCATTCCAACTAATTTCCTAATCAGAATGTGAAAATTCAAAACATTACTTAGCCTGCTCATACTTTCACTGTATTCATGTCATCAGTGTAAACACCAAACTTATGTAAATTTTAATCAAATTGTTAAATAAATGACATGGCAAGACATTCTCAAAACTACCAACTCAAGCAAGGGTGTATGCGCCAAATAGCCTCATTTTGCCTAGTTGTTTAGTGCACTGACATAGACATTTCATCAAACAAGTAGTCCAAGTAATACATCATTTTGTTTAATTATATTTTATTAAACTTTAGTGCCTATTCCAGCAGCACTGGGCACAAGACAGAACATAATCTTTACCTTAATTCAGATATCTTTAGTAATATGGGATGAAAACTGGCATAACCAGAGTAAACACATGCAGAAATCAAGAGAATATGCCAACTCTACACGGACAGCGATCAGGTGTGAGTGAAAACCCTGGATCTTGGGTCTGTGAGGCAGCAGCACTACATTAACATGTGACTGTGGGTATGTGTATAACTGGGCTCTGTGATGGCCTGGTGCTCTTGGTTCAGACCCTATTTCTACACCTACCAGGATAGGTGTTGGCCCCTCGTAACCATGAACTTGATTCAGCAGCTTTAAGAATGTCAAAAAGTATGACAAATTTAGGCAAAATTAGACCATTTGCCCTATAAAGCATCGCCAGTGTTGCCCTGGTTATGTCCGGACTTGCTAATAGTGATACAGCTGTCATGCACCATGCTGAACATAAGCCATAAATCTGACCTTTTCAAATAACAGGCCAGCATGTATGGTAGTTGAACAATATACCAAATTCTAAAGCAAACTTCCCTATGATTAGGTCTTAGGGCTTGGAGGTACTGTAGTCAGTTAAGAAGGAGATATAAAGTGTCCAATGCTTCATTGTAGTGAAGACCTCTGCTTTACTCATATGTGCTCAATCTGAATTTTAAATGTTATTTAAAATTTTGTCTTGTTTTTACTGTTAAAGCAACATTCTAGTTCTGTAGGAAAAAATGTTATGGTGAAAATATTGTTCTGGTGATTACTGTTTTAGTCATTTATACCATTTTGGCATATGCATGCCCTTAAAATATCTTTCAAGAACTGTCATTCTAACTACTAGATTACTAGAAAAACTGGTGAATATTGGTAGTTTAGGATGCTTAATCTACATACTCAATCTTGTATACTGTGATTACAAAAATGTCATGCCTGCCCTAGCATCGTGGCAATATTATTATTCTATATATAGCCTAAATGGCAATCGATGAAATGGCCCCCGACTCAACTGCTAATGAAAAAATGGAGCTTATTTTTCCTTTTTTTGTGCTCAACGTGAGATCAAGAAGTGTATAAAATTCAGACATTTCTTCATCAATAACACTGCACAACAAAGTTTTTTCTTCTGGAACACTCTTGGATGTTTCTTACAGATTTTTGGGTGCTGATCACAAATATCACATCATTTTCACTCCCGTAAGTGACTTATCAACAACGGTTTGTGCAGCCTGGGCATGTCCAGGCATGGAATCAGGCCAGGCTGGGAGCTGTTCTGTGGAAGTTGACATCCTGGGCATAGCTGGGCAGGTCTGAACAAGCTTGATGCTCTCTCAGCATGCTATAAAGGTGGCTTGCATACACTGATCCTGTAGTGTGTATGTATAGTATCAGTATAGTAATGTATAGTATCTGCAGCAATATAACAGTAAGTAAGCTTGATGCTATAGATGTTTTGGTGTTAGGCGATATGTCATGTCAATGTTGTAAGAGCCACGATACATTCTGTTATATCTGTGGCGAATATACACTTGCGCCTCAGAGACGATGGATGACTGCTCTTGTGAAGAAAGCTTATCATCTGTATTTTGGCCGCAAAATTGGTGATCAAGACAAGGAATGGGTGCCTCACATTTGCTGTGCGACATGTGCTTTCAGTCTGAGAGCCTGGCTCAGAGGCACTCGAAAGACGATGCCGTTTGCTGTTCTGATGATATGGCAAGAACAGAAAGACCATGTGACAGATTGTTACTTCTGTTTGACTAATGTGTCTGGTTTCTCTGCCAAAAACAAGAAGTCAATTGAATATCCTAATCTACCTTCAGCAATGAGACCCGTGCCACATGATGACAGTCTTCCAATTCCGAAACCACCAAAGGATTGGACCTTAGACGAACCAGATGAAGAAACTGCAATGCAGGGTATTGACAGTGACACTGACCCGGATTTTGAACCGTGCTCATCAGGCGATCCACGTCTGATAGCACAGTCCGAATTGAACGATTTGATCAGAGATTTGGTTCTGTCAAAAGCAAAAGCCGAGCTGCTGGGTTTGAGACTGCAGGAATGGTGTTTGCTGTCACCAGGTACAAAAATGTCTGTGTTTCGAGGCCGACATCATGATATAACCAAATTTTTTTGCACAAATCGACAGTCTCTGTTTCTCTTGTGACATTGAAGGATTGTTCTCGGCCTTGGGTTGTGATCACAACTCGGAAGAGTGGCGTCTCTTCATTGATTCGTCAATGTTAAGCCTGAAAGCTGTTCTGCTACACAATGGCAACGTTTGTCCTTCAGTACCTGTTGGCTATGCAGCACACATGAAAGAAATATATGAGAATATGGAACTGTTGCTGAAGGACGTCCAGTATAACAGGTACAACTGGAATATCTGTGGAGATCTTAAAGTCGTTGCTCTGTTACTAGGACTGCAGCTCGGCTATACATAGTACTGTTGTTTCATCTGTGAATGGGGCAGCCATGCCAAAGAGTTGCACTATTCTCGACAGAACTGGCCACTCTGTAAAAAGTTACTTCCAGGACAGAAAAATGTGGCACATGAATTGCTTGTTGACCCGGCAAAGATATTTTTGCCTCCTCTTCACATAAAACTGGGACTCATGAAGAATTTCGTGAAAGCACTGAACAAGGAAGGCGAAGGTTTTTGTTCCCAAGAATAACTGATGCCAAGATCAAAGAGGGCATTTTTGTTGGCCCCTAGATCAGACATGTTATGAGTGACAAATGGTTTGAAGAGCTGTTAGTTGGGCTGGAAAAAATTGCCTGGAAAGCCTTCAAAGACGTTGTTGACAATTTTCTGGGCAATTGCCGAGCCCCAAAAAACATTCAGCTGGTAGACAAACTTCTCAAAGCATACAAGACAATGAAGTGCAACATGTCACTCAAGATTCATTTCCTCCAATCACACTTGGACTTCTTCCCCGCAAATCTCGGTGCTGTCAGTGACGAACACGGTGAAAGGTTTCACCAGGACATTGCTATGAAGGAGAAACGATACCAGGGCAACTGGAATCCGTCAATGCTTGCTGACTACTGTTGAACACTGCAACATGATGCACCAGACATTGAATACAAAAGAAAATCAAGAGCAAAACACTTTTAATTCTGTTGAATTTAACAGCTTATGCGAAACATAAACGTGACTAAATACGTTATTGTCAGTAAACATATAAATATCTATTTCTCAGAGTTCCTACGTGATGCAGTAAAACCAAAACTATATTTGTGCATACCCAGTAGGTACCTGTCACAAAAATTGTTGTGCAGTGTAATCTGTCATGCATCTTGTTATTTTTTTATTTATAACAATTTCTATTTTCATACTTCAGTGGTTTATTTTTTGAATGTCTATGTGTATCACTTAGACAGTGATATTATCTCACAACCATTCTGTATGAGTTATTATTGTACCTGCTACCATTTTGTGTTCATTTCTTCTGTCAGTGACCAGATTGTTTTCTACTGCTATGCTTATGTTAAGATAGCAGCACAGTAGGCATTGCACCCTAGCTTATGTATAATTATAAAACATTGTGCTTATAAGAACATGTTTTGGTTATGGAATTCCTTTTTTAGTAGTTCTGCCTTTATGACCTTCACTCTAACTTTTTTAACCAAAGAGGTGTGCCCTATGTATTGATTTTGACATTTGTTAGTTTGCCCTTTTGTAAACAATCTTTCCTTGTACTTCAGACTCTCTCTTATACCCTGTAGGCACGGGATTTCAGGGGTTGGACTGGAAGAAAAGGATGTACTCAAAAAACCAAAAAAGTGAGGTAAAGTTTTTTTCCTTCCAAAGATACAAAGCCCTGAATTTACAATCCATTTGTTTTCCAGTTTTCCATGTCATAGAGATTTACTTTTACAATTTTATCTTGAAATTAAGCCTCGTATCACTTCCTGCAAGAAACAGAGTGTGTTTGATCTTTCTAACAGAATAATCAGGATTGCCTGTTTTGGACACAAGTGAATTATCTACCTATTCAGTTTCTGTACCCGTTAATCCAATTAAGGGTCTGTGGGTCCAAAGTGTATTTGAGAAGTACTAGATGTGAAGTACGAATAACAGGGTTATTAATTAACCTAACAAATAACCCCAGGAGATCTGTATTGTTGTCTGCATATACAGATTACAATACTGGACTGGTTAAGGTCTGGCTGCCACAAGTACTGTTAGCCAACAGGGTGCTGGAGGAAATTGCACTACTGTTGACTTCAGAGGCAATAGGACAGGAGGAAGGATAGAAGGGTGGAAGTGGGGGTGGGAACACTGAATGTTGTCAGTTTGTCTGGTAAATGGATAGAGTTAGCCGATATAATGTAGAGAAGGCAGTTTGATATATCGTGCATTCAAGAGACTAGATGGAAAGGTAATAAGGTCAGATTCAAATTATTTCACCTTGGTGTGGTTGGGAGGAGAAATGGGGTAGTGGTTATCCTGAAGGAACAGTATGTCAAAGAGTGTTTTGGAGGTGAAAAGAGTATCGGACAGAGTGATGATTATGAAGCTGGAAACTGAAGGTCTCTCTCTCAGAGGAGAAGAGTGGAGGTCAATAACAGGGACAGGGAGGTCAGAGGAATGGTGAGGATGCAGGGAGTAGAGCTGGTGAAGGAGGTTGAGTTTAAATACTTGAGATGAACAGTACAGAGTAATGGGAAGTGTTGGACAGAGGTGAAAAAGAGAAAAAGAGAGTTCACACATTGTGGAGTGGGTAAGGAGTGATTTGCAACAGATGGGTACTAACAAAAATGAAAGAGAAGGTGTAAAAGACAGTAGTAAGATCAGCTATGTTATATGGGTTGGAGACGATGGCACTGACAAAGAAACAGGAGACAGAGCTGGAGGTGGCAGATTTAAAGATGTTAAGATTTGCTTTGGGTGTGACTAGGATGGATAAGATTAGAAATGAGTGCATTAGAGGGTCAGCTCAGGTTGGATGGTTTGGAGACAAAGTCAGACAGGCAAGATTGCACTGGTTTGGACATGTGTTGGATATATTGGGAGAAGGATGCTAAGGATAGAGCTGCCAGCAAGAGGAAAAGAAGAAGGCCTAAGAGGAGGTTTATGGATGTGATGAGAGAGGACATGCAGATGGTGGGTGTGACAGAGCAAGATAGAGAGGACAGGAGGATATGGAAACAGATGATCCACTGTGGTGACTCCAAATGGGAGCACCCAAAAATGTAGAAGAAGAAAACCCTAGGAGATGATATATGCACTTTCTCTGCTTATCTTCTTACAACTTTGTTCTCATTATTTTTTTTCTAAATATTATATACTCGTGGTAACTAACGGTTCTATTTAATTTGCAGAGCTTTCTGTGTGGGTATTGTATATTTTTTCAGTATGTGCACACTTTCAGCTGACTGGAAATGCTAAGCTGTCCAATAGTAGATGTATATGTGTGCTTTAACTGATGGAACAAGCTTTGGAATGATTCCTAACAGTCCCAAAAAAGATAGAGCAGTTAGAAAAACACAAAATGCATTGCTTTAAACACCTTCTGTACTTGAAAACAAGTACACAGAAGAGCACATATACAGTATATGAACAAGCTGCTTACCTACAGGAAACAGACACTTGCATATAAGACATAAACCCTATAATAGAATGACGTAAATATTTAGCTGTCTTGATGTCTTATAGAGTAAGACTCACAAAACTTCTGAAAATATAAGATTCAGTAGAGACAGAATGGAAAGAAAACAGAAGCAGACCACCCAGTAAGGAGTTGCTTACATTACATTTCAGAAGCAACTGGGCTCCTGCTTGACTGAGTATGATATATTTTGCCTGATATTATTGCACTTTAAATAGTGATTAGAATGATCACACATGTAAAGCTGCCTCTGCTTCTTGTTCTTTTGAAAACAAGTCTTAGCATGAGGAAAGATACACTTGATGCTGTATCCCATCACCAACTGTCTCACCAATGAAGTTGATTGTGTCATTATGTTTAGAAGTCAGTATAGACAAGATTGAAACAATAATTTTATAGTCCAAGCATCTGAGTTCACCAAACAGCCCTCTTTATTTCGACTGCACATACAGGCTATAAGCTCTTTGAACTTGATTTTTCTCTGGCTGATATTTTGACTTATTCTCTGTCCTATGTAAAACCTATAGCCCTGGGCAACCATTTTTCTAAAGCATTAGCAAGATCCTTAGCAGTGAATGGAAGTCTATTTATGTTAAGCAATAAATACAGTGATGCATTTTTCCATGGAGCCATGGTACCAGTTGTGTACCCTGTAATGTCTTACTCTCTAAAATTATATTACAAGTATACAGTAGCAGCCTGGCTCTGGACAATGAAACACTGTTAAGTGAGTTGCAAGCCAATTCAAATAAAGATTTTCTTCTTTCTTTTGATTTACCCTTCTTTATTTTCCTCTATGACAATCTTTTACACATACAGTACCTTGATGGGAAATGGAAAATTTGAAAGTATAAAACTTTAAAAGAACATTACACAGTATGTAAGATAACCAGGATGCTACTAGCAACTAGGCAAGCCCCTACAGGCCAGGTTGCCTTAGTTTTTTTCATGTTATTTGAATAACTTTCCTCTACCCACAATTGTATGGCACTCCATCTGACAAAACTCTGTGTCATCACATGCAATGGCTTGCTGTGGCATTCCTTTTTTTGTAATCACTTGGTGCAGTTGACTGTGTATAAAAAATTTCACTAATCCTCCTGTTGGTTTTGGATATTCAGAAGTGGCTGCAGAGTCTGCATTGTATATTTGTGATTTTCTACAACTCACTGCAAATTAGACTTTTTGATAGAAACTTAATATTCAACATCAGCCATAAGTAGGGGTCTCATATACAGTAATGTTTTGTAATTTCTTCAAGAAATGTTCTTGTTCCACATGCCCAGACTGTGACTTGATAGATTCAAATATATATGTCAGTTAGGTAGCTACAAACAGAATGCTCTAATGTTTCGGGCTTAGCAGGATTTTTGCAATAGGAGAGAAGTAACTAAAATCAAAGAACAAAATGTTGTCTTATACTGTACAGGCATGGATTTTTTAAAGCTTCAGTGCAATAAAAACAGAATCAAATAGAAGGGGCAGAAAAATAATTGTGTATAACAGAGTTATCTGAGAAAAGCAAGACACATAAAAAAAGAAGAACACAGGATTCAGGGAGTATATTCTAAGTCTACAAGAGAAAGTTAGAGGCATCAAATGGAGAAACAAGTAACATGATAATAAGAAGTGAGGAGAATGAGGAGGAAAAATAATATGAGTCTGACAGAGTAGGAATGAGGCAGCAAAAATTGTGTACACACTAAATGGGCCAAAGTGGTTCTTCTGAATAATGGCATATAGTAAATATTTTTGGTTCCCAAAGTAATAGTCCACATGAAGGTACCAGTAAAAACTTTTATTTATGTCTGTAACACAATGCATAAATTAACAGATGGTAACAGATTTGTTAAATGTAAACGGGGTCCTGGTTTTAAAGGTACTCTAGCTGCATACAATAACACAGGCTAAGCTGAGGTTTTCTTGATCTGTTGTATCCTGTTAGGTAGCCTACTATAAACTAAAGATTCTTGTTTTGTCCAAGTATTGGCAACCTTTTCAAAGCCCAAAGAACCAATGTCATTTGCAAGACCCTTCACAGAATGAAATGGCTCTGTGTCAATCAGTGGTTCTACAAGGAACTGTTACAGCTCCACAAAGTGCCATTTTAGCATGGGTAGAGTTTAAGGAGTGGCAAGAAGGGCCTGACCCCACCAACGAATACACTATGTTAATAAAATAAGACTCAAATAAAGGGTATTTTTTTCATCATTTTTTTAAGACACAGTTAATGTTAATGTGTTAATAATCAATGAATTAGGTGCTCAGAGACTCAGTGGTAAAAATGCTGCCTTGTAGTAAGCAGTCTGGGGTCACGTCCCAGGTGATCCTTGCATGGAATTTGCATGTAGGTCCCCATGAATTTACTCTAATTTACTCACACAGTCCGAAGACATACAAGTTTGGTAAATTGTTGATGTTAAATTGTCCCCTGTTGTGCGTGTGTGTATTTACCCTATGATGGGATGATGGCCTGTCTAGACAGTTGTTCCTGCCTGCACTTGTTGCTTACTGGGATTGGATCTATCTGCCCCCTGCCCTGGATAAGCAGGTTTAGAGAATGGATTGATTAAATACTATTATCTGTCCTGCCCAAAGCAACTTTCACTTACATGTTGCCTACCCTTAAAAAGGATAAAGAAATACTCAGCACAGTTTCATTTACCAATTAGAGTATAGTTTAGATTTGAGAGATGTTATGTCAACTTGTATTTTTCCTTAATTGTTTTCATTTTTGCATGTCTTTTAGCTGCTCCTTGCAGCCAAAAACATCCTCAGCAGTTGTAAGGAGCAAAACAAAATAGTAGTGCATTCCAATAAGTGCAGAAATGTGCTGACAGTACTCCATCATTATTCACAAAAGTGAGATGTGGTGTCCTGCAGGGCTCAGTACTGGGACCTTTACTGTTTTCATTTTACATGCTTCCACTGGTATCTCTTATTAGAAAACATAATGTTAATTTTCACTTGTATGCAGATGACACCAAGTTATGCCTTTCTTTTAGATCAAATTAAGTTTCTCCAATGTTGTCTTTATTTAGTTGTGTGAATGAATTAAAGGAGTGGATGGATGAGAACTACTTGTCTTTAAATTTCGTTAAAACAGAGATGTTAATTATTGGAGGGAATGATGCTGATCGCAACAATATTTTGTCATCATTTAATTCAGTAATCACCACTAATTTTACTGAATCAGACCGCAATCTAGGAGTTATCTTTGACTCTAGCAAGTCATTTAAAGCGCACATTACAAAGTTGTCCAAATCATGTTTCTTTCATCTTAAAAATGTTGGGAAATTAAGGCGCTTTCTAAATAAATAGGATTCTGAGAAATTAATTCATGCATTTATTTCTAGTAGGATTGACTACTGCAATGCCTTGTTCACTGGATGTTCAAATTGTTCTTTATACAGCCTCCAGTTAATCCAAAATGCTGCTGCAAGAATTATTACATGAACAAGAAAATACGAACATATAACTCCAGTTCTTAAATCCTTACAGTGACTCCCAGTGTGGAATGGAATTGGGGGAGGCAGCTTGATGGCTGAGGTCTCCAGGACTCTAAACAAATCCAAATCATATTATGTGATATCATCTATTGTTAAATTCTGCTCTGTACTTGTAATATTTTTATTTTACTGTGGTACTGTATTGAGGATTACATATGTTTTGTTCTGTGTATTGTATTGTATTGACCCCCTTCTCTTTGACACCCACTCCACGCCCAACCTACCTGGAAAAGGGTCTCTCTCTGAAATGCCTTTCCCAAGGTTTCTTCCATTTTTCCCCAACTAGGGTTCTTTTTTTGGGAGTTTTTCCTTGTCTTCTTAGAGAGTCAAGGCTGGAGGGCTGTCAAAAGGCAAGGCCTGTTAAAGCCCATTGCAGCACTTCTCGTGTGATTTTGGGCTATACAAAAATAAATTGTATTGTATTGTATTGTATTATGCTTCCCTGTACAAACAACTGCATGGTGGTCAGGGTAAATCTCCACCACACAGCACATATACCACTCTGATAAAATATTTAAAAAACAAAAATGTGATGTCTATCTCTTTAATGAAGCAAGCAAATAACAGAAAACACACCAACTTTTAAATCAGTCAACTAAGTCCCAGAATGTTTCACTATGTGTACATTTTCGAACTTGTTAACATCAGTCAACTAAGTCCCAGAATGTTTCGCTATGTGTACATTTTCTAACTTGTTAAAAGAGAAAAGTGCTTATTTTATCATAAAAACTGTCCCTTTTAATTTATCATAAATGAAATATGAAGACCAAACTAATCTAAAAAAGGAATGTTATCTGTCAATTAAATATTATTAATGATATTTTTGCACTTTTTTGTAATTTCAAAGAGTTACATGTTTTATTACATGTTTTAACATACTTGAGACTTCCTTCATGTTGTAAATTTATATTGCAAACAATTTACCATATTTTACATGGGATGTGATGTTAATACCACGCCTAAAAGTCAAACTCCGCCCATGCATATTAGAACCTTTAGTTTTACTGTAAGAGTGCAGTCAAGAGTATAAGCCATACTATGACAGAGAAGGGCAAGGTACTAGAAAGTTAAAGATAATGAAAAAAATTTCTTTTTTCCCAGGGTAAAGATTTAAAAGTCTTCAATTAAATGCTAAAATACGTTTGAACATCATGCAATGTTATTTACTAGCTGCATTTTCTGAACTTGACTTTCTAATTCAAAGAGGAGGAGATTTAAGGAGCTGGTGCCTGTTCTGACACCATTGGGGCAAGGAAGAAGCCAACCCTAGATAGGACAATCAAGTCAGAGAAAGTGTTCATGTACACACCATTACCTAGTCAATTTAAAGTTAGTGATCAACCTATTATGCATGATGCTGTGATGAGTTTGAAGCTAGAGAACTTAGACTGAGCAAATGTGGATCAGAGAAAAATATGGTAATTTCACACTTTAAAATCAAAAATCTGCAGGCAGCAGTGATAACTCTTTGCCACCATGCCGTTTGAACACAATGACTATCTTGCCTAATCCTTATGAACACTTTGAAATCACTTCAATTTTTTTGTCCATCGCCTCCAGACCTGTACGAGGAAACCCCCACATATGATATACCGTTCAATGCATCTCAATGTCTAGTTATACAAGACTCTGAGCATTTTAGGGTTCTCTTTTGGTCCTTTAGAACAAAAGACTTCCCTCTGTTGGCCATTTTGGACCATACTTTTGTGCAGGAAATTAAACTCTTACGATAAAAAGTATATCAAGTGGTGTCTTCAGCAAACATGATGTTGTGCATTCCACATCTACTAACCCCCAGAGGTTTCACCCCTAAAGGGATACAAAAGGTCAAATTTATTTTATTTTCACAAAATTTTTAAGAAATGTGGATTGATAATATAGGCATTTGAAGTGTCATTTTATGCTATTTCAAGGCTGCTGATCATAAAAATAATATTTTGTATTTTTGACTCTTTATAAGTGGTCCAGGCCAGCTCCACTCCCAGAAGATTAAATATGACACATTTCAAACATAAGCATGTAGGGTATCAGTTCAGACTATTTCAAGGTCAGTGATTACAAATATGCAGTGGAGGTTTTAGACAAGGACCAACAGGGGCCAGTGTCCCTGTAAAACTGGCCTTGGCCCCTGTTATGGCCCCTGTGCTGAAGAGATAAAATTTTAATTAATTACGGTGATATGCGCATCTTAGCAATCTAGGGGTGCTAAGCATTAAATCCAGAAGAGCCAAGGCTTTGAACCTTGATGCATTTGTGGACCATTTTGCAAGAAATCACATACGCAGAATACTGTTATTATATATATTACAGGCTACTATGTTGCCAGTGCTAGAGGATGAGAGATTACTGAACAGAAAATGTGAGTGTACATTTAAGCTTCATGCTGTAAAAAAGTCACATTATAACAAAATACATACCTACATAAAAAGAAAACTATCTTGCATACAAAAAAGAGAAATGTTACTGTACAAAAAGTAAAATTTGTTTAAAGATTTATTGTGCATATGTACAGTATGTTAAATCTTTTGTTTGAAATTCATTTGTATGTTTTATTGTTAAATATTCAATTCATTTTGTTTGTGCTCCAAATAAATTCACTTAATATATTAAAACAATTAAATATTGCCCTTTTTTTTTTGTTCTGGGCCCACATGACCTAAAAAAACACTGGCCCCACCCTGGCCCCCCTGGTAAATTTGGTCTGGAACCCCCACTGCAAATATGCTATTTTTCATTCTTTACTACAGATCTAGCACTCTTAGGATCTTTTTCAGAGGGTGAAATGTTATAAATGTTGATAACAATCAAGAATATTTAGACTTTAAACATTTAAAGTGTAGAATTTTAATATTTCAAATATGTGATGCAACTTTCCTTGTTTATTAAGTACTTCTACCTCATGAATAAATCATTACATTTCTTATGAATACTGCTAATTTGGACTATTTAGAATTAAAATGTTTGGATAGTTTAAACTAATAAATGTTTTCCCCTTGAAAAACAGCCTAGCAGCCTTTTTCCTTTCCTGGATGAAAATGTACAGACAGGAAAACATCTCATCTAGGAGCAGTAGACTAGAAGACTGGTACCAAAAAAGCTAAGGAGTGGAGACGGAGTAGTAAACAAATATTCTGAGGAATATTTTGCCCATTCTGACGGCAAAATGTTAAAAGAGTGGGCAGAGCGACACCTCCTTTTGTTTATAGACACGAAACCTAAAGAAAAGATAATGAAGTATCAAAGCTTGGGAAAAAATGTAAAAAAAATGTAAATTTCATACAAACGTTTATCATATAATGGATTACTCCTACCAAAAAAGACAAGTACAGACAACTAATTAAACAGTTAAGTTAAAAGCGGGAACGACACATGATTAAATTGCTGTCCAAAAGCCAGCGAGGACCGCAATATCCAACATTTTTTCTTTTTATGCACCACGACAGTTAAAACCCATCTCTTAGTTCCAGTATCTATTCGGGAAAACAGCTCTCCCACGCGCCAAGGGTGCGCCGAGAAATCCCCTTTCCCTTCGGAAATCTGACACGGCCACACGCTTTCTGGAGTGTGTAATGCCCTGGACAGTGAGAGCAGGAGGTCAGATGCTTGGGGCGGAGAGGACATACTTCTTCACTGACTCAGCAATGGCACCTACTCATTTACTAGGTTTAGTTTACACTAACATATTGAGACAGTAGCCCTACATATGGAACTGCAAAAAGCCGGTCAGCGTTAACAATTCACCTAGTGGAATGCACCACTCCTCAAACGTATGATTGATGGAATTACCCAGATTTCCCTCGTCTAGGCGCAACTGTCTCTTCTGAGGCGCTGACGTGAACGATTACGTCATACTTGTGATGCATGCGCAGTAAGCTTTAAACAATATGGCGGCCCCCGTCGACTTGGAGTTGAAAAAGGTAAAATTGTGTATTATTAGTGTCATAAAAAATTTAAACTCTAAAAGAAACAAATTGTTAATGGATTAAACTAACACGTATAGTACTAGCAATGAAGAAACATATAAGATCAAGAACTACCCTATCTTTACGTTTTGACCGTTAGAAGCGTGTTGCTCAAAGGGGAGCGGTGTTGCACTCGGTCGATAATAAAATTGGAATTAGACAAGTGGTACATCTGATAAAATTGTGTCCCTTGTGCCATAAGGTTCATGCACATAGCTATAATAGTAGTGTGTGCTTGTCTGGTTGCTTTGTCTAACCGTTTGCAGAATGTGGAAACTGAAATTGTGAGGGTACTTAATAAACGACACTTTGCATTTTGATGTGTTTAGTAGAAGTAAGAGTGCCGAGAAAGCTGTAATTTCGCATGTATTGGCCAGGTATAAATACGGTGTTTGCCCTGCGTCGGGTCGCTATCCGTTCAGGATTGGCTCCACAGTGTGCCCGCTGCTTCTTAGACATACAGATGCTTCCTGCGACCAAGAACTGCATGTGCGTTTTAAAAGATGAATGAATGGATTTCCATATGGGGTTAAGCAGCAGCCCGTGCTCTGAGTGGCGTTAGTGAAGTGCACAATGGTGGCACTCATTTTAATGGAAAGTCCCAAACGCGTGCTCAAAAATTTGGCAGAAGTCGTTATATTTTAGTAGCATGACCGTGTGCTGGAATAGTTCCTTTAACTCTTTACATGGTTCTTTTAGATGGCTCGGTATCATTTAAAGGACTCGCCTTTGCCACACTGGATGAAATAGAATATTGTTAGACGTTGGATGTCTTAGCAGGAATTTTAAGTTTTGTGCTGTCATGCGGTGTAGCAGAGGTGTTAAAACTGCACTTCTGTGTGGTGATCTGTCGATTGTAAATGAGCAGGTGAACCGCCTTGTCAGAGCTGCAAATGTACTCGTCTATGAGTTGTTTTCCTTCACTGAACTGATTCTGAAAAATGGCATTCCACAGCACACTTACAACACATACAGAAATTTTACAATAAGCTAACCTGTAATCATACAAGATGAATAGTAAAGTTCACTATGTAGATTATAGACCACTAATTAAATTATTTTCAGACAAAACATGTACACATTTGTTTATTGGTGAATCTTTAAAAAATAGTTATTTTCAGTGTATATTAAGTAAAAGTAATATGGAAGAATACATTTTTTTGGATGTGAATGTTAGTGTGGATTGCTTTGCAGAGTGTTAAAGTTTTAATTTTTCAATTTTTTTTTTGAGTGGTCATGTGTTTTTTTATGTCACACAAAAAAGACAATGCCCTAGAATCATTACTGATGCAGGGCTTCAGTCATGCTTAGAAATCAGGGTTTGAGGCCCATTCTTTTATATACTTTTACAAATATAACTTTGAATGGGACATATTCAACCAATCCCAAGCAAGAACCTTTCTTTAAATATGTCAGTTATGTATAGTATGTAAGATCAGGCTGTCTGTCTTTAACTAATTATTTCATTATTGACTTGATATGGAATAGGCAGACTTGACAGAAATGGGAAAGAAATATATCACTTGCTATTTTACTACTTGAAAAAGTATTAACTAAATCGGTTAAAGGTTAATATGAAGAAAAGGCACTTTCCTCCGTCGAGCAACAGTTGCGTTTAATGACTTTAACTACTCTTTCTTACAATTTGTGCGAAGAAAAGATTTTTTCCATCTACAAGGATCATTAGAGCAAAACTACAGTGTTCCATTAAACAGTTAGCAAAGACCAGGCCTTCTGGAAGAATGTGCTAAGGACAGATGAATCAAAGGTATAATTCTTTGCCCAAAAGAAATGGTAGACATGTTTGGTGCAAACCATAAGCCAGGATTTCAGGAAAAGAATCTTGCACCTACTCTGAAATGTGATGATGGAAATGTTAAGGTTTAGGAAAGGAGTACAGAGTATGTACAATTATAGTGCTTCGGGTACTGGGTTGTGCTCTGCATAAGGCTCTTATCATTCTGTGACATGTACTTTATAACCCATGGTTGAGATGTTGCCAGCCTGCCTCTTATAATTGGTTCCAGGAATTGTTCAGAAAACAGGAAATCCCTTCACACAAGGTCACACTTTTGAATTGAAAACCCATCTCTTCCCCACATGAATTGGTCAAGAGTACTATCTTCAATTCAAAAACACATTTTCTGGTGGCATTTATTTGTCAGTTGAGCAGCTGTATGTTCACGATATTCAAAGCTAACATGTTGTTAAATACTTACTTCCAGAAAATTAGATTAGTGCACAAACAAAAGTATGGTCAAACACAAAATGGAAAAATTCTTGGTATAATACCAAGTAATTGCTGGAAAGTGGTGTGTGGTGCTCCCGATATCTATGCAAGAGGATGAAGGTCCAAGTCTTTACAGTCCTGGTGCTTCCTGTCTTGCTATATGGTTACAAGATATGGACGCTATCCAGTGACCTGAGATGAAGACTGGAGCCCTTTGGTACTGTGTCTTTTCAGAGAATCCTTGGGTACTGCTGGTTTGACTTTGTGTCGAATGAGCGGTTCTTCATGGAGTGATGCATGTAATGAGGCATATTAACTGCATTGTGAGGGAGCATCAGTTGCGGCACTACAGCCATCTGGCGCGATTCCCTGAGGGTGATGTGGCTCACAGGATCCTCCTTATTGAGGACACCCATATAACACCTGGCAGCAGCAGATAGAGGGTCATTTACGGAGGGTGGGACTGGACTGTGTGTCTGCCTGGGGGATTGCAAACCAGGATCCTGATCTGTTTCGTCTTTTGGTGGGTGCGGCAACGTGCTCTACCAGTGAATGCTCCCTCAGCTGACCTGACCGTGATACATTATAGAGCACATCAGAAATGTACAGAATATGAAATCAAAGGGCATATTTTGGAATATGCTGCCACAGTTTATACTTACTGTTATTTGTTTAAGATATTGGTAGTTAATTTAATAACTTTAAACAGATTGCATCAAAGGTAAACTGATCTTTTTTTTTCTTCATTATTCGTAGGGAGTAGTTTGAGTAGTACAGTAACAATTACAACTTACAGAATTCATTCAGATGTCTTCTGGCACGTTTTTCTTTCCCAACTGTTTTAAAAGAACTAAACCACCAGTTATGTATTGTTATAATAGGCATGATATGTCAGTATATATTTTTTTTCAATACTTTTGTGAGTTTTATTTAGTAGTTTCTAAACTTAAACCATGGGAACCATCATGGCTGTTTCTTTGTTATTAACCAGTTGTATACTTATGTGATAATTAATTACTTCTTTATGATTTATACGTTTAGCAAGATTTTTGTGCCTTACAACTGAACAACAAATGGCAGACTGGTTTTCTTGTTTTGCTTCTTAACATTTGTCACTTACTTGTTTTGATGCACAAAAGCCAAGTTATTTACCAGACACTGCAGTTTTATGATAAATCCCGTGGCACTGTTACTGTTGTAGTGAAAAATGCAAAGCACAGTGAAATAAGGTTGTAAATAACAAAGCTGACAACCTCTTTTATCAATGTTTAGTTCTTACACTTGATCCTTTCAGTAAAGAGGAGCACATTCTGCAGCAAAGTTAATAACAAGGTGCCTAACAGTGGATGGGTGTAGAATCCAGCCAAGCTCACAGTATTACTGTACAGAGTCATGAAAGCACAATGCATTAAAGTGAAGATGCTCACATTTATTTATTTTATCTATTGAGTTAGGTTTATAAATGTTGTTTGCTTCAAGATGCACTCACAATTGTTGTGGACTGCTAATTATCAATCCATCCATGAGTAAACACAGAGTTGATCACTTTTATCTGTATGCGTTTTGTCACTTTAACTTTTGCTGTGTTTTTATGTAGTGACAACATGACTCTCTAGTTCTGAAGACTGCTGTAGCTCCTTTAATAATGTGTCTTTTACTTTGCTCTGACCGTGCTATGGGAGTCCTTCGCAGGCTGATAGTCTTGAAAGTACATAAAACACAAGGGAATCTGATTTTCACTGGGCTGTAAAATTTTGCACTATACAGTCTCTTCAAGGATTTTCTGGATAATGTGGGCATGCCCAGTATAGGTGAACAATTTTGCACTATACAGTCCCTCACATCTACCTCATATGCATTTTCGCTTGTTTTAGTGTGGATGGCAATACATTTGTAAACAGTATTTAAACACTAATATGGATGGAGATTATTGTCTTTTAAAAATTGTGTTTTTAAAAGAAAATGTTATAGTGTGAATTAGTTCTGGGCAGTATGACCAAAATTCTATATCGCAGTATTTTTCTAAATTATACCGGTTTCACGGTATTCAACGGTATTTTTTTCCCATGCATGAGTGGATGTTAACCACATTTTCCACTGCAATTACTGCAGTAGACTGGCTAAGACTAACCTATTCCACTGTTATGAGCATTGAACAAAAAAACATTTTAATGTAGTGCTGGGCGGTATACCGGTTCATACTGAAAACCGTTAATTTTTTTTATGATATGGATTTTTCTTATACTGCAACACCGGTTTAAATTGCCTAAACTACGTTCGGAACGTGGCGCAGCGGGAAACTGTTCAAGTGGGGACTTTTTTCACTGCTACACCGCTAAACACAGATTTGTTGCACTAGGGCTCTTTTTCACTGCTACACCACCAAATAGTGGGCGGTAGCATAGGTATGCCACGCGGTGAAAATGGACAGAGAGCATTCCGAAACTGAAGCTGACGATAAAGTTGAACATAATGACACAGTAGAACTTTTGCCGAAAAAAAAAAGGAATCACGTCCGTTTCCTGGAGATACTTTGGTTTTAAAAGGTCAGATGTGTAAATACTGTTTCTATACTACTGGATAACACTGCAAGCCAAGTTGAACTTGTTTTTGTACTTGCTAGTGTATGTTTTGCTTGTATTGATCCTGCGATGTGCTGGCGACTCGTTCAGAGATGGGCGCAACTCTGAATGGATGGCATTAAACGTATAACGAAGATATTTTTAAAGTTCTGAATTCTCCGTCGGCTAAGTTAATAGCTAGTTTTAATTTCACAAAGACGTTTATCTGTGCGGTGATTGCTGCAGGCGCCTCCTCTTAGTGCGGAGGAAGTCAGTTTAAGAAGCGTAGTGATTAACGACTGGGTCGGGGAACACTTAACACAAAGTATTTGATGTGCTGCATTAACTTGTGACGGGGTTTGAGAAAATCTAGTAAATTAAACATTGATTTTAGGATGAAGTTTAGTTTACAACATTCTACTTTAATTATAAAATAAACTATGAGAATAAAGTGGAAATGTCGACTTTAATCTTGACATAGTCAACATGTCGAATTTATTCTCGACATATAGTTTGTTTTTTTCTTCCGTGTCCATATTTTTTTTTCTTCACAGTGGCCCTAATGCGCTTCCATAGGGCTATACCACAAACAGCATTATAAATGCAAGTTGCAGTTTTTATTATTTATGTATATAGCTTAGCTTGAAGCAAGGTCCATATTAATGCAGTTTGCCTAAATGATGGTACAGTTGGTAAGATGTCATCACCAAGTTGCACTTGTTTTATTTTATTTTAATTTGGTGAATACTGTGTAATGCACCTGGGCTTGAAGCCTTGAAGTAATGGTGCAGCTATCAGTAATACTATTATGTATTTTATTGTTATTATTTATTAGTTTAAATATTATGCAGTTTAATGATGGTAAAATTGTTTAAAAAGTCCCTTAAACGTGTCAGTGGACAGAGATTGTTAACAACAGAAAGTTTAGTTGGTTTACAAAAAATATTTACTATTTATTCCTTTTCTAAGACGTGTTCAGTGCAATCCAACTTTTGACAAACACCTCTGGATATTTTACTAAGTCTAAATGCCTCTTTGGATGGTTGAAAATATGTTGTCAAAATCATAGTTTAAGCTTTTGCAAAATTTGTTCAATTAAAGGTTCTATATTTTGACTGCATCTGTCATGCAATGTGATTCCTTCTCTTTAGTGCCACCCCCTTGAAAACTATCACTTTATGGGGCCATGCAAACCTGGATTAATACTTGTGTGCACATTAAAATGTCTTTTTGTACGATGTACAATTCTCATAACAGTCTAATAGGTTATTCTTAGCCAGTCTACTGCAGTAATTGCAGTGGAAAATGTGGTTAACATCCACTCATGCATGGGGAAAAAAAATACCGTCTAATACCGTGAAACCGGCAGAATTTAGAAAAATACCGTGATGTAGAATTTTGGTCATACCGCCCACCTCTATTTTAATGTGCACACAAGTATTAATACAGATTTGCATGGCCCCATAAAGTGATAGTTTTCAAGGGGTGGCACAAATGAAAAGAAGGAATCACACTGCATGACAGTTGCAGTCAAAATATAGGACCTTTTTATTGAACAAATTTTGCAAACAACTTAAACTAAAATTTTGACAACATATTATCAACCATCCAAAGAGGAATTTAGACTTAGTAAAATATCCAGAGGTGCTTGTCAAAAGTTGTATTGCACTGAACATGTCTTAGAAAAGGAATAAATAGTAAATATTATTTGTAAACCAACTACACTTTCTGCTAATGTTAACAGTCTCAGTCCACTGACACGTTAAAGTGACTTTTTAAACAACTTTACCATCATTAAACTGCATAATAGTTAAACTAATAAATAACAACAATAAAATAGTGCAACTTCCAGTAATAATACTATTACTTCAAGACTTCAAGCCCAGGTGCATTACACAGTATTCACCAAATAAAAATAAAATAAAACAAGTGCAACTTGGTGAGACATCTTTACCAACTGAACCATCATTAAGGCAAATTGCATTAATATGGATCTTGCTTCAAGCTAAGCTATATACTGTGGTACCCAGCGGGGGTTCATGCCCGGCCGGGATGCCCAGGAGGACCGGAGGAGGGCTTGTGCCTCATCCAGAACACTAGGGGGCATCCTCCCTGGTTGCTGTGGAGGCCACGGGTACAGGGCTTGGACGCTCAACCCTGTAGGGGCCCGTGGTCACCGCCAGGGGGCGCCCCGATGCCTTGGGAGCCCTGGACCTCAGTACTTCCGCCACACCTGGAAGTGCTGGGGGAAGAGTATTGGGGACACCCGGAGGACTTCCGGATACACCAACAGAGCTTCCGCCACACAGGGGTGTGGCTACAGAAGCCCTCAGGATGCACCTGGAGTCCTTCCGGGGTGTATAAAAGGGGCCGCCTCCCTCCAGTCAGGGGCAAGAGTCGGGTGGAAGAGGACGAAGCTTTGTGAAGAGGAGTGGAGGCGGTCCAGAGACTTGGAGAAGGCATTGTGTTGTGGCCAGGACTTAAGGGGTGATTGGTGCTGCGGCACTGGGTATGTGCACTACGATGTATGTAAATAAACGTGTGTTGGGTGATAACATCATGTCTACCTGTCTGTGTCCAGGCTGTTCCCCACAATACATAAATAATAAGACTGCAACTTGCACTTATAATGCTAATTGTGGTATAGCCCTATGGAAGTGTATTAGGGAAACGGTGAAGAAGAAAAAATATGGACACAGTAAAGAAAAAAAAAACTGTCGAGAATAAAGTCGACATGTTGACTTTATTCTCGACATTTCCACTTTAATCTCGACGCTTATGTTACATTTCCACTTTATTCTCATGGTTTATTTTGTCATTAAAGTAGAATGTCGTAAAGTAAACTTCATCCTAAAAATCAGTGTTTAATTTACTAGATTTACTCAAACCCCATCATAAGTTAATGTAGCGCATTAAATGCTTTGTGTTAAGTGTTCCTCGACCCAGTTGTTAATTACTACGCACTACTTAAACTGACTTTCTCTGCACTAAGAGGAGATGCAGGCAGGGATCGCCGCACAGAATACATTCACTTCATGATATTCTTGCTCTCTGAAAATTTAGAATGCTAAGATCAATACTTGATATCATTTTCATGATGAAATGCATTAAAGCAGGTATTAAACATGCACGGTAGTGAGGCGGTAGTGCAGCTCCCTCACAGTATGGGGTCCCCAGGTGTACGTTCAATGTAGAGAACTTTATGGCAGGTGTGACTAGGCTCCAAAAAACTGGATATATGAATGGGTATCACACTGGTTTAACTAAAATGTTGGGTTCGTGATCTGGTGGTCGGAGACACGAACACAGAATTCAGTGGATGTTCTTCTGAGCTGGCTTTTTTTATTGCATGCGTGCTGTATCTGTCTGATGTACCAAACCCCCAGTTCCTATCCTTCCTTTTTCTTTCTCCACATAACCAATCACCACACGATAAACGTCTTTGTGAAATTAAAACTAGTTATAAACTTAGACCATGGAGCTTTCAGAACTTTAAAAAAATCTTCATTATACATGTTTAATAATGCCATCCATTCAGGGTTGCACCCATCCCAGCAAGCATTGTGTGTGAGGCAGGAGCAAATCGCAGGGTGAATACAAGCAACACATATGCTAGCAGGGTCAATATAGCATAACAAACACCCACATCCTACATGACTTTAAAAGGAAACTGAAGCACGCCGAGTAAACCCACCAGAAAAACATGCAAATTCAAGGCAGGGAACACCCGGGACCCCCTTGCTACGAGGCAGCAGTGCAACCTTCACGCCACCATGCCCCCACATGATTAATACATGCTTTAATGCATTTCATTATGAAAATTATATCAAGTATTTATCTTAGCTTTCTAAATGTTCAGGGAGCAGGAATATCATGAAATTAATGTATTCTGTGTGGTGATCGCTGCCTGCGCCTCCTCTTAGTGCAAGAGGAAGTCAGTTTAAGAAGCACGTAACGATTAACATGACTTGGGGAACACTTAACAGAAAGCATTTAATGTGCTACATATCTTATGACTGTGTTTGAGAAAATCTAATAAATTAAATATTCATTTTAAGATGAAGTTTAGTTTACGATGTTCAACTTTAATGACAAATTACGAGAATAAAGTCAACATGTCAACTTTATTCTCGTCATAAGCGCCGAGATTAAAGTGGACACATCAAGAATAAAGTCAACATGTCGTCACACTATTACACAGTACCCAGGTACATTACACGGTACTGAAAAAAAAATAAAACAAGTACAACTTGGCTTGCAGTATTATCCAGTAGTATAGAAACAGTATTCACACATTTGAACATAATGGTCCTTTTAAAACCAAAGTATCTCCAGACAACAGACACGGCTCCTTCTTCTGTGTCATCATGTTCAACTTTATCGTCTGCTTCAGTTTCAGAACGTTCTCTGTCTATTTTCACCGTTCAAAACCTCCACTAACGCATGTACTCCATTGCGTGTGTGTTTAGTGGTGTAGCAGTGAAAAAGATCCCCCCTTAAACAGTTTTCCCGCTGTGTCACTTTCCGAATGTTGTTTAGGCTGGTGTTGCAGTATAAGAAATAATCCATATCATAACAAAAATAAAAAACAGTTTTTGGTATGAACCGGTATACTGCCCAGCACTAGTGTGAATCCAAGAGGACTGCAGTGGCCTCAGGCTTTTAATACTGCAATTTTCCTATTTAGTAAATAAGTACTGCTGCTAATGGACCGCACTTCTACTGACTTAATTGTAATTGACTTGCTTTTTAACATTCAGAACCATTGTTTCCTTTTTTTCCTTAGCAGCAGCCAGAATATAACTAGGGGGCTCCGCCCCCTACTCGCTTTGCTCGCCAACCCCTGGCGTTGGGTAATCGTGACTCCATTAGTTCTCCATTGTTTACCGTTAGTAGTATGAATAATTGCACTTACTGTTAATACGGAGCGTTTTCTGTGGTTGTACTGTTAATAATGCATCACTGTAATGTGATTCACTTATGCTGTATAGTTTGGACATGTGAGGATGACGTACGTTTAAAACGGAGCGTTCGGTTATTCTTATTACGCGTTGTAGGCGCATTCAGCTTTCGTACTAACTCGCGCCTTCCATACTACTATGCTGTGTATCGTGGACCTTTGTGGACTCCGTAGTTTTTCCCGTTTTACTCTGGGGCGGGGGGCTGATTCCTCTTTTTTGTGTAGCTGTGTCGTCACCTATGGGCGCCTTGCCTCATTTCTTATTTACGTTAGTTGAGCTCCTTTGCTTTTGAGCCCTGAGGCGTGGTGGGTTTGACTATGCTGTGGTTTGTGGACGTTTGGGGACTCCGTACTTTGTGAGATTTGACTGTGGGGCGGGAAGCTGAGGCCTCCTGCGTTTGTCTGTGAGTACTCATATTATTGTATTACTGTAATGTGATGATTCACATATGCTGTGGAGCCCGTATCTCTGGGGCTTCTGTACCATCTCGGGGGGTCTGCCTGCAGTGTGTTGGACGCGCGTCGTGGGCGCCCGCACCTTCCGTAATATGTCGGGTTTGACTATGCTGTGTAGTGTGGACGGTTAGGGTTCCGTATTGTCTATGCTCGTTGATTTATTTCGGATTTCCAGCTCGGGGGTCTGCCTGCGGTGTGTTGAACGCACGTTGTAGGCGCCCGCATCCTTCTGTAATGTGTTGGGTTTGACTGTGCTGTGTAGTGTGGACGGTTAGGGTTCCATATTGTCTGTGCTCGTTGCTTTATTTCGTATTTCCGTTAGTTGAGCTGTCGGCGCCTGCACACTATGTCTCCTGCGTCCATGGGCATGCCATGTACCTGCGTCCATATCCGGTTTACCATTCTCGGTTAGTAATATGGATGAGCTGCAAAATGAACCAACTGATGAACTAATTCAGGGGTCTCTGGGATGGATGAACGGCTAACTCAGGGGTCTCAAACTAATTTCCAGGAGGGACATCCTCATTGAAATACATGATTGTGAGGTTCCTGGTGTTTAGCTCACTGAGTGACTCATTCTTGTCACATCATGCATCATGCAGGTGTTCAAGCACTTATCACTCTTCTCCTCTGTTGCATGCCCATCTGATTCAACAGCTCATCAGGTTTGGCACCGGAGCCATAGGTTTTTGCAGTTCTGTTCATCAGGTGGGAGCCCAGATCCTCCATAATGTTGTATGCTGAACTTGAAGTAGGACAGTGAGTGCCCCACAGAATTGTAAGAGCTGTGACTAGTTTGATGCATCCTTCTGAGATGAAGGTTAATTTCACTTTCAGGGTCTCCTGTTTTTCATCGGTTTCAATCAGCTCTAAGATATTTGGTACAGCCTGGGATGATGTGTTCTTAGCCAGAAAGAACTCTTTGTAGAGAGAGGTGAGTATGTTCAGTGCGGTACCGTACTGATTCAAACCACCTTTTCCACCTGGTATTTCCTGCCTCGGGAGTGGGTGCTTGGTCAGCACAATCTCTTTCAGTGACAAGACGTTTGCACATCTCCTTTTCCTTGCAGGCTTCTTGAAGAAGATAGACTTTACCTGCATCATAGTGATGATGTCTCTCTGAAGTATTTATAGTGCTGCCAGGTCCCTCACACCAAACTGATGACATGACACAAGCAGGTTGAATACTGTTAGGCATAATCCCTTTTAAAACTTTCTGGTATGCTTTCAGACAGTATGATGCATTGTCTGTAACTACTGCTAAAATGTCATTAAGATTCAGCTGGTTGTTGTGAAGGGACTGAAGTGCTGCCTGTGAAAAGATGGAATAGCTGCAGCTTTCCATAAAGATAACATCTGCCAGAAAGTACTGGTTTTCAGTACCTGTATAATTGTAATTATGTAAATTACATCAAATGAGTCTTAAACCATAAATGTTTACAGATTGAAAATGTGCATCATTACATCTGTAGCTTAAAAAACTATACATCTATAGCTTCATCTACTGCATATCTTAAAATAATTAAATTACAAAGCAAAAGCTAACTACCAAGAATAAAACAGAAAGAAAGATAGAAAGAGAAAGAAAGGGAGACCTGGTTTTAAGGGTTCATTGCATCTGAGGAGAAGCCTGCTCTTCTGTCCAGGTTTGTAGGAGCCGAGTTTATAACGGAAGAGGCAAAATATTTATTAAATACAGAGACATCATTGTTAATTTTGAAAAGGGATCCTGTTAACAAACAGCGCTGTTCACTAATAACATTTTTCTATGGCAAAGACTGTTAACACCAGTTAAGTATAATTTAATCGGTTAAATTATTTACAGTGAATGCATCTCATACAATTAGAACTGCCTACATAAAATAATTACCATACAGCCAAATGTTTACTCACTTATCACTATGTTGAGAGCACTGTTGTCTCAGCTATCAGTGGTTTCATCTGCTACAACATAAATTTTCTTGCCACGAATCTTTCGAAGAAAGGCGTCCATAACGACATGGGGCAAATGAGTTTGATGAAGGCCGCTATCATTTTCTGGCAGCATGCCTCCTTGTTTACAATGCTTAATAAAGAAAGGATGCATCTTCGTCATTTTTTCGAGTAGTATATCTGACTCCACACACATGACCACAAAGTCCTCCACAAACTGACGTCTTGCATCTGACGATTTTGTTGTTCCCTCTATTGTTATCTGAAAGGGAACACGTATTGATCTTGATTTCTCTTTGTTCTTGAGATGGGTTTTATATTTAACATGGTCTTTGCAAGTATCTTTTTATGTCTAGTCTATGGTATGCTGGCAAAACTTGCAGAAAAGTTGTTGTCTGTATTCGTAAAAGTCACGGGGATATTGTTGTACCCTCAATTTTGCAGTTAAGCTTATGTTTCTTAGTTTTTTTGGACATGGTTGGGGTTTCTGATACTACATACAGGAATCACATGCACAAACAGATAGAGGCAAGACTGAATTTCTGCAAAGAATCATGTTTGCTTGAAACACAACAAACTAGAAAATACTATCTGAATGATTGAACTACGAATTATTCAATTGTTTAATATACAGTAATCCCTCCTCCATCGCGGGGGTTGCGTTCCAGAGCCACCCGCGAAATAGGAAAATCCGCGAAGTAGAAACCATATGTTTATATGGTTATTTTTAGAATGTCATGCTTGGGTCACAGATTTGCGCAGAAACACAGGAGGTTGTAGAGAGACAGGAACGTTATTCAAACACTGCAAACAAACATTTGTCTCTTTTTCAAAAGTTTAAACTGTGCTCCATGACAAGACAGAGATGACAGTTCTGTCTCACAATTAAAAGAATGCAAACATATCTTCCTTTTCAAAGGAGTGCAAAGCAAGCAGTCAAAAAAAAAATCAATAGGGCTTTTTGGCTTTTAAGTATGCGAAGCACCGCCGGTACAAAGCTGTTGAAGGCGGCAGCTCGCACCCCCTCTGTCAGGAGCAGGAAGAGAGAGGAAGAGAGAGAGAGAGATAGCGAGATAGAGAGACAGATAAAAAAAATCAATACGTGCCCTTTGAGCTTTTAAGTATGCGAAGCTCCGTGCAGCATGTCCTTTCAGGAAGCAGCTGCACACAGCCCCCCTGCTCACACCCCCCTACGTCAGCGCAAGAGAGAGAGAGAGAGAGAGGAAGAGAGAAAGTAAGCTGGATAGCTTCTCAGCCATCTGCCAATGAAATCAACTGGGCAAACCAACTGAGGAAGCATGTACCAGAAATTAAAAGACCTATTGTCCGCAGAAACCCGCGAAGCAGCGAAAAATCCGCGATATATATTTAAATATGCTTACATATAAAATCCGCGATGGAGTGAAGCCGCGAAAGGCGAAGCGCGATATAGCGAGGGATCACTGTATTGGGAAGTTTTGTAACAGTCACTCCTTCTGTCTCTAAATTTAGCACATTTCTGTTTTTAAATGTAAAATCCATTTTGATGCGTTATGTGATTCCGTCAATGTTTTCTGCATTGCGGAAATCATAGGGCACTAATAATCTTGGATAGCAGTTGAGCTGTAGTGTTTATGTTATAGTGTCTCTTAATGTTGATGAAAGATGTGGAATGGAAAAGTGCTATAAATAGTACAGTGAACAAAATATATAATGTTATGCTCAAGCTTTATAATGCACTGGCAAGGCTTCACCTAGAGTACTGTGTGCAGTCTTGGTTTCAAGACTACAAAAAGACTAAGCAGTACTTGAAAAAGTCCGGAAAATAGTGACTAGGCTGATTCCAGGACTACAGGGGATGAATTATGAAGAAAGATTAAAAAAGCTGAGCCTTTTCAGTTTAACCAAAAGAAGATTAAGAGGTGACATGATTGAAGTGTTGAAAATTATGAAGGGAATTAGTATGGTGGATCATGACTATTATTTTAAAAACAATTTCTTCAAGAATAAGGGGACACAGTTGGAAACTTGTTAAGGGTAAATTAAGTTTTTCTTAACACACGGAACCATAGACACTTGGTATAAACTACCAAGTTGCATGGTAGACAGTAAGATTTTAGGGACTTTCAAAACTAGACTTGAAGTTTTTTTAGAAAAATTAAGTGGATTGGGCTGATTAGCGTTGTTGAGCTGAGTGGCCTGTTCTCATCTAGATTGTTCTAATTCACTGGAACAATTTTTTTGGGAAATAGATATTTGTTTGGAAGCTTTTTGAATGATAAGATGGCATTATCTGTATATCAGTGCTTAAAAAGAGCATTTTAAATAAGGGGTAATGTGTGATTTATTTTAAAAATCACATTACAGCTGATCACATTATCTGATCACATACACGTACAAATAAAATGATAATATGAAACATCTCTCTTTTATAAAAAAAAAATCCTGGAAAGTAAAAGCAAAGCGACCATATGTGATCTTCTCGGAAGACATTTAAAAGACCTGCGAGACAAAAGAGACTTGCCACGGAGTGTCTCGCGGGGACCATAAAAATGAGACTTGGTGCCAAGAGATTGTCCCAGGGCCGTCTCGCGGGGACGTGGAACATGAGATTCTTGCAAGACACACCCTACTTACAAAAGATATCATATAAGAGCTCACCAATCTTAAAACACTCAGTAGTGTAAAAACACGTAGTACACACATATCCTGTGCTCTCAGCACATATAAAGCGTATAAAGACAATACGGAGAATAGAGACCCAAAAGCATTGGAGAGAAAAAAAGGCAGATAAGAGATTATGAAAGCAGTGGAATTCAAAAGGCTCAAATGATGGTGCGATACACATGCAGAGAAAGGTACAGAATATGAAAGCAGTAAAATTCGAAAGTATTGAAGCGTCCCAGCCAGGTTGAGACCTTTTTGGTTTTAAGTGACTGTTCGGTCCGATTGAGGGAGGGAGGACTACAGCATGGAAGACTGATAGCGGGGTATTGATTGATGTGGTAAGGGGGGGGCAAGACCCGGGGGAGGAGGGGTTGGAGAGGGTGCTAGAAAGTTATGTTTGTGGTTAGGAAGTCAGCGATTGTTCAAGTAAAACTTTTGTGACACTTTATCATGTCAGTTGCAACAGTATCTATGAGAATTTGTGGTCCCGGAACAGTTAAAGCAACGACAAGTTGAATTTCAAAGAATACACAATTCAATCAGGTGTATATTGATGATCACGGAGAAGCGATGCAAATTTTAACAGGCAAAAAGAAAGGTAGTGTATATATTCCGCGAATAACATTACACACCAAAGGAGATCGTGCCATTCGTATTAAAATGTTTACAGTTTACTGTGAGAATAGCTTTTGCTATAACAATCAATAAATCACAGGGACAAACATTACAAAAAGTTGGATTATTTATTAGAGAAAAAGAAACTGTTCACTCACAGGCAGTTATACGTTGTTTTGTCACAATGTGTCTCCAAAAAATATTGTTTTTAATGAGGCTTTAAAATAAAAGTGCAAATAATGAAATTGAAACAATTCCAAAGGGAAAAAAAATTTTTAAATTGTTTATTTGATTAACCAATGTTATTCACGGAATATATAACATTACACACCAAAGGAGATCGTGATATGCCATTCCTATTAAAATGTTTACAGTTTACTGTGAGAATAGCTTTTGCCATAACAATCGATCAATCACAAGGATAAACACTAGAAAAAGTCAGATTATTTATTAAAGAAACAGAAACAATATTCACTCACGGGCAGTTATACGTTGTTTTGTCACAATGTGTCTCCAAAAAATATTGTTTTTAATGAGGCTTTAAAGTAAAAGTGCAAATAATGAAATTGAAATAATTCCAAAGAAAAAAAAAATTTTAAATTGTATATCCAATTAACTAAACACAGGGGTTGGCGAGCAAAGCCCCCTAGTCTATATAAAAATAAATTCAAAAATAATTTTGTACCTATTCAAGCATATTTTGGAGATATATTTTTGGAATGATATGTTCAGTACTTTCTAGAATTGTCAGATAATTGATTCCAATTTGTTTAAATTTAATTCTTTTTGTTTATTAATATATTAATTGATAGATAATACAGTACAGTTCATATTTGTTACTCTATATTTCTTAATGAGATGGTTTAAAAAAATCTTATAAATGATGGAAAAAGTAGCATGAGTTAAATGAAAATTACGTATTATGGAAGGTGTTCTTAGTGAATAAAAATAATCACTACCGTATCACCTACGATCAGCTACAAGGGAATGAGACAGAGGAGAAGGTGTTGAAAACTGTAGAGGGTTAAATTTATTATACTACTACAAAAAATGCAAGCATTCCATTTCCACTGCAGTGCACATAAACATAAATTATGACATAATAAAGGCTATTTTTTGCCATGTTAAATATTATAATTAAATAGTACATTAATTACTTAAGAACTACAATTATGCGTAGCCTTCAGATTTTGTGTGACGGTTTTGCTGTGAAGCTCTGAGTATGAAGGCGAAAACGATCAAAATCGCATTACTTAAACACAGTCGAAGTGAGCAGTGAAGTACTCTATTGATTGAATTGGCTACAGCCGAAGGACAAAGAATTGTGGGAAGTCAATCTGCAAACCCCTGCACATTGACTGAATGTTGAGAATGTGAAAATGAAAATGGAAAATCAATGAGCAGCAGGTTATTATTTGCATTTGCTTTTTATTTTTGCAGCATTCTTGCGTATAGACTTTGAAAATGAAATTGCAAATACTGTTCTCTCATTTTTAATTTTTGTAGCATTCCTCCGTGTACACTTTGAAAATGAAATTGAAAATTGTGTTATTCCATTTTATTTTAATTTTTGGTAGTATTCTTGCACATAGACTTTGAAAATGAAATTGCAAAAGAGAGTGAATTTTCATTTTATGATTTTAACTCATTTCCTTTTTTGCAGAAAATACCTGTCATAGTCATATGAGTGACTAAAACCTTGTGAATGAGATATTTTAAGTTCTATCAAATAAATGCCATGCCTGTCATGACCACCCCTTAAACACTAGAATCCCTGAAGCCTACGAAAAAAGTTGTAACGCTGGGCAACCTGTTTTGCAGATGCAGCCTGCTATCCCATCCCATACAGATGCAGCTGAAATTCTCCCAGGTCAAGTCTGTTTATCTGGGTTTGAAGTGCCTGGAATTGTATAGGGTAAATAATTGTTGAGCTGGGAGAATTTCAGCTGCGTCAGTGGGGGATGGGATAGCAGGCTGCTTGTGCTGATTGACATATTTGCAAAACAAAAATGATGATGAGGAAGTGTGAAGCAATTTAAGGTGGCTCGCCGTTATGATGTTTTTCATAGGCTTCAGGGATTCTACTGTTAAATTGGAAGAGGATCTCATTTTAATAGCAGGTATTATTATCCTGTAATAGTCTTTTTCTTGTATGTTACAGGCACAGTTGATAATGGCAGATTAAAACTGATCAAATGTTTTAAAAAAATAACTTATAGAAAGCATGAAATGGTAATCTTTATCTGCCGTATCCCCTTACAAAATGAACAATGGGTAGTTAAATGGTGCACAGTGTCTTTAATAAGCCTATCAGGCAGTCTTCTTTAGCATGTTCATATCTACAGTGCCCCTCCATCACTTCCACCTGGAGAGGACACTCATTTCCTGAGCTGATCTTTTGCTGTAGAAATGTGTGCCCCTGTAAGCTGCTTGCAAAATTAACATTGAATAGCTAAAATTGTTGAAATGCAACAAAAGAAATACTACAAAAAGATATTTCTTTATCTGGTGGAACAGTGCATTTGGAATGGATACAGTTTCGCCACCTTTTTTGTTTGTATAAAATGAATCTAATGCAAACTTACATGCCAGCTCGTAGAACAAATCATTGCTGCAAACCCGCTGTCCACACTACCACTAAAGAGATGTGGTCGACCCAGCACATCACAGATGAATCCAGAGCATCATATTGGTAGACATTTTATTGATTATATACCTCCAACAGAAAAAAATGGAAATCAAATCGTACCTGTGCAGTGTGCTGTTCAAAAACTGATAAATCTGCAAAGAAAACCCTAAAAGAAACATGCTATTACTGTCCCAACATTGGATTATGTCTTTCAATGTGCTTTAAGATTTACCATACAAAGGACTCTTTTTGAGTTGTGAAATGGAAGAAGTGTGCAACCACCAAGACTCTTTCTATACCTGGCTGTCTGGTAAAACTAAGTAATGAGGCAAGAAGGGCCTTGGTCAGGGAGGTGACCGAGAACCCAGTGGTCAGTCTTGACACATCTTCAGAAGTCCTCTACTTAGATAGGAGAACCCAACATTGGCATTACCATCTCAGTAGCACTTCATCAATCAGGCGTTTGTGGTAAATTGGATAGACCGGAGCTGTTCATGAATAAAAGAAGTATGATAGTTTAAAGGACTCAGAACATGATGAAAAAGATTCTTTGCAATGGTGTTACAAGAACACCTTTTAGGAGTTTAAATGAAAATATAATGAATTATCTTAGAATTCACTAATTCAACAGTGCAGATTTGAATAGATATTAAGTATATTGAAATTTCACAGGTATTAATATCAAATATAAAAGTTCTGGTAGTATTATATTTACCACTAGAGCATAATAAATTCTGCAGAAAGTAAAGGGGTCTAAATACTTCCTGAATCCACTTTATGTATATCTTGATCTTGTCAGCTTTTATCACTTCTGACTTTATAGATGCCAAAACTTTGTTTACTGTAAATTCTTAATTAGCTTGTTATAAATAGATGTATGAACATATTCCATTATTGTAATGATTTATTAAAATATGTCAAAACATAAGCTACAAGTAATATTGATCCAATTGAAACAAAACAGATCATATGTCGAGATACTTTAAGATTGAAGACAGTTTTTCTAAACTCAAAGATACAGCAAAACATCTACACTCAATAATCATTTGTTAGTCTAATTCTGAGTTGCAAAGTAAAAATGATAAAGCTCTAAATCCTTTGCCGCCTTATTTATGTTTCAAAGCCCTTGGATTTTAGCCATGAGCTATACTAACCACTCTGACCTAAAGATAGCATTAGAGCAAGCAGATTGACAACAATAATACAGCACAAGTGGTGCATGTCAGTGGCTGCATGGAATTAAATCGTTATAGTGGCTACAGGTGAATTCTTCAGACTGACATACTAAAAAATAATTTGAAAGAGAGATCTTAGTTGTCTGGAAAAAGTTGGACTGGAGAAGGACCAAAAAAGAGAAAGAGAATGTGTTAATTACAACAGGTAAATAGGAGCAGACCAGCAGCAAACTGCAATACAGTAGAAGTTGTTACTGTAATATATATAGATTTATTCAGATTTTATTCTGGAGTGTTGTGGTTACTGCAGATTAATGTTGTACCTCAGTTGCTTAACTAGAAACTTGGCACAAAGTTTCATTGTACTGTGTCAAATTATTTCCTATATTGTTTTATTCTCTTTTTTCTGAGGGTGTAATCCAGGTAATAAGATACAGGTTTCCAATCTAGTTTTCTAATATAAATTCATGCATTTATAAACAATCTTAAGAGAGATTAACAATTACTTTCTGTATGCATTCATGAGTTCCTTTAAAATCACTTTTTTGTTAATGGCTTTTCTTACCCTTCATGATATCATCAGAAGCATTTGGTACACTTTTAAGGAAATGCTTATGAAGACTTTCAGTATAATTTAGGATATTTTATCAGAATGCATTTTTATTTCAATTAGATGTAGCTTGTATGTTTCAGTGGTGGGCAGATTGGCCTATTTAGTAGTTTAATAGTTATGAGTGTTGCTCTTGTGATTGTGTTATTGTTTGAATTTGCATTTGGCTTTGTAGTGCATTTGGACAACAAAAAGTTAATTTTTGCGAATGGCAATGTTACAAGTGTGATAGATTGAAAAGTGGTAACAAGTAATTAATAAAGCTTTAGTGAAAGTGTTGAAGGCCTTTTTTGTCTTTTTCGTTCTCAATTTGGGGATATTTTTGTCCTTTTCCGCTAGCATTGTACATTTCAACCACACTCCTCTGGCTACTTTCTGGGTGGCCTGACTTTTCTGAATGCAGAAATTTCACAGCAGTTCTGGGAGAACATCTTCCTTAGAGACTCAATTTTCATACGCACTACATAAAAGACATTTTCACAGCTACAGCAGCAAATCTGCTTTGTAAATATTTTTTTTTCAGTTTTTATAGAAATGCACACAGTTTAATGTCTTAATGTTTCATGAAATCAAGGCATAGAACAAACAAGGGGGCTCCGCCCCCTGCTCGCTTCGCTCGCCTACCCCTGGCGTTGGGTATCCCGAAATACATTAGTCGACCCAAGCAGCACATTATTCCTAACTTCACTCCGCAGTAGTGCCACTCACAATATGGCGGTGACGCCTGTGCCTTCACTCCTCAGTAGTGCCACTCACAATATGGCGCTGACGCCTGCGCCTTCCGTACTTTATGGACCCGTGGGGCCTCCGTAGCCTCTTCCGTTTGAATCTGGGCTGCAGCGCAGAGTCCTCTTTTTTTGTGTGGCTGTCGGTAGTTGTCAGCCATGGGCGCGTTGTTGCTTCATTTCTCATTCACGTCAGTTGAGCTCTTTCGTTTTTGGGCCGTGACTCCTTCGTGCGCGGTGGATACAACTTTGCGTGCGGTTTATGAGATGCGCACTGTACGCGCCTGCGCAGTACGTCTCATGGTCCCATCACTGTGTACCTGTGTCCGTGCCATCCGGTTTACCATTCTCGGTTAGTAATATGGATAAACAGTGGCAAATAAAAAAAAATAAGTCAAGGCATCATTAACTGTACAAAATGTTATTCAAATTTTTGATTTATCAAAGTAACCACCTTTTGCTGATATAATGGCCAAACCGTGGTAGCCTTTTTGATTCAGAATTCCAGTCATTCTGCAAGTCACCAACTCTGCCTCCAGCAAAAATACCTCAGACCATCACACTTCCTCCCCATGTTTGACAGTGGGTTTTACACTCTGCAGAACCATCTGTTCACCAGCTCAATGGTGAACAAACACCCTGCGTGATGAACCGAAGAATCATCAGTCCGTGGGACTTTTTTCCAGTCTACAGTAGTCCACAGCCAACATTTCAAGGTCCTATTTTATCCTTTTAGGAACAGCTTTCTTACTGTCACTTGCCCTGGCAAACCTGCAGCACAAAGTCTCCTTCTCACAGTAGAAACTGTGACTTGCTTTTTGCTACCACTGTTAAGCTGTGCAGTGAGGTGCTTATCTCACAAGCTGGTGACCCTCAGAAGCTTGTCTTCTTATAAAGTTGTGACTTTGGGTTCAATTCAGCGATAATATCCAAAATGTCATCCACAGTGTCTTTTGCTTCGAATTCTTGTGAGATGTCAATGCCATTTTTGCCATTGTTGGCTCCTCGCTACACGCAAGTGCAGGGAATCTCAGTCAAACCAGTGAAGCTAGCTTTCCTTCTATGAAAGAGAATCCAATTAAACATAACGGGTTTTGTCACCGTTTAGATTTTATTACCACCGTCAACTTTTGTCAAAAGGAGGGGTCAACATCTGCCCTGAAAGAATTATGACAAAGGGTTTTTAAGTAATCAGTAGAAGTTGGGACACCTGTGCAAATTGTTTGCTTCAACTTGCAAGACTTAATTTACTTTAATTGCTGCTGAACATCTATAGGTTATAACCTATTCGTTGTTCCCTGAAGAAGGCCCATTTGTAATATTCTGACATTTCCTTTTTTTTCAGTTTTTCTTGACCTGAACTTTAAATTTAAACCTCAGGCAGTTTACTGCCTACCTTTTCACCATTTTAGGTCATTAATTGCACTTCAGCCGATTAAATTTAAATAAAAACAGTGGTGTCCTGAAACTTGTAACCAGTAGTGTATTTTCATGAATGTTTCCTGAATACTTTGTTAGCATGAGAGCCATGTTTTTTTTTTCTGAAAGATCAATTGCACCTATGAAATTCTTTGAGTCTGAGCAAAAATACTTTCTTTTTCCACCTCTCTGTCATAGTGTTGTTTCAGCCCTTAATAGTAATTTATGCAGTCAGATTTTCCCCATATTATAGTGTGTAGTAATCCTCCCCATCACTGGCCTCAGTTGTATGAACACTAGTTTCCAAATTCTATTGTTTCATTGAATAGATTATCAAAATGTAGCTCATATATTTGTAGTTCAGGAACAATTCACATGTCCTTATTCCCTTCTTTTTTGGCAAAGGACTGCTGTTTAGAAAATGTAAGATATCTTACATTGTTGATGTTAAATTACATTTGTAGGCAAAGGTTGGCTGAATTAATGATTTCCCTGTATTTCTTGAAAGGCTTTTGCAGAACTCCAGGCCAAGGTGATCGACACCCAGCAGAAGGTGAAACTAGCAGACTTGCAGATTGAACAGCTGAACCGCATGAAGAAACATGCACATCTGACGGATTCAGAAATCAGCTCCCTCCCAGAAGAGACGCGCATGTATGAAGGAGTGGGTCGAATGTGAGTTGCAAGAATCCTGATGTGGTGTCTCAGCCATTGAAAACATAGGGAAGAAATATAGATTAGTGTAGACAACCAACAAATAAATTCAGACGTAACTCAAAGTTCAAATGAAAGTAGAGTAATTATGTGTGTAGTTATATAATAGAGTTTGTTACAGCAGGCAGTTTGGATCTGTACACAGGGATTTTATGTGCAGCTTAGGTTCCTGTTTCTGACCCCCACCTTATGCTGCGTTTGATCTGGAGATATATCTGTATTAATATTTTATTAGATTTGACTTGTTCTGTTAAAGTTTCCAGATGGTAGGAAATTGCATGAATTTGAGAGAAGCAAGAGTTTCCATTCATTAGTAGCTAAACTTTGAAAAGAGTTTAGAATCACAGTAAATGGTCAACAGTCTAAAGGCATGGAGTCTGCTGCCCATTTGACGTATAGGCTTGGGGCTGTGGTGATAGGAATAGACTAGAAATGGAAACTGATCTGAGCAAACACTTGGTTAATTGCATTCCAGGCTCTCTCATGAAAAGGCGGATATTGGAATGCTGGAGTTAATTTAAAATGCAGCTGTACAGCCTCTCTGCCTTTGCTGGCAAGCCTCATTGTTTTCAGTGCCACAGCAAGTGGATCAAGTTTGTGCTTCCTCTCTGTGTCAGGCAGAAGCCACATCTAAGCGTCTGGAATGACAATTTGTTTTAGAGTAGTGCCATCTGTGGGATTTTCAAAATAAAGATTTGCAAGGTCTTAGATTGCTGCTGACAGCCTGGGTGTTCAGAATGTGTTTGTGGGAGACCTTATTTATACCAAAAAAAACCCACCACCAAGTTGCTGGTTGTGGATGTTTTACATTAGTCGTAATGAGGACCAAATAGTTGATACTCCCAAATATACTACTACTGTTTTGGGGAGCTGCCAGCAGATTCTGCGTCTCTTACCTCATTGCCCCATGAAGCCCTTGTTATGTATCTAGAGAGTGGTATTAATTTCTGCCGAGCTGTTTTAGCTCCCTGCTGCCTGACATCATCGTGTTACAAAGGAGGCTCTGCTTCGAGGGGAGAGCAGGCGCCGGCCTGATCTTTTCTAGCTTTTGTTACAGCTGCCTACGCAGGACAAAGGCTGCTTGGCTTCCATTTCATAAAACTGCAGAAACAGCATCTGGCAGCAGTCAGTCGGTGGGCTCTTCAAAAGCTTCCAGAGGATGTTTGTCACGCAGGGCCAAGCTGAGGCCATAACATCACACCCACCACTATGTGAAAGCATGGGGGCCTGGAAACATTCTTTATCCTCTGTGGTGGCTCAGAGTACGGGTTTGGATGAAGGTGTTGCTGAGTGCCCCTCTGCCTACAAAAGGACTTTTGTTGGTCTTTCTTTCTGTAACAAAAATAAATTGATAGATTAATCTGGCTTTGAATAAAACAGCAGTATGTGTCACACAAAGATCTAGACTTTCTCAATGATTTTCAGCAAATTTTCTAACTAAACAATTGCCTCCTTTGAAGATAAAAGACTGGTTTCTACTGCGCATGCTTGCACAAGAGGCATGTCTAAACGTGTATACCAACATTGCTTCATTTGCAAGTAACTTGAACATCCTAGATTGGGTAGTAATCAATACATTATTCTGTTTCAGCATTGGCAGAATACCTTGGAAAAAAGAAGGCCATAGAACCTAGCCTGAAATAGAAAAAAGCCGTTTCTAAGCTGTCATTTTTTAGCCTCATACTGTATCTCTATTAATACTTAACAACTTCTCTTACCATAAATGTTGTCAGTATAATATTTGACTTTGTCACTGGCTTTGAAATCAATCGATCCATTTGTTTCCTGCTGGTATAGAAACAGCTTAGCTGATGGAGCAGTGTATATATGGCCAACATACAGCAGTTGTTATACAAACTGTTATGAGAATGCATAACATTCACTTATATCTTCAACAGGATAAAGTTTGCTGAAAGTGAAGGGGTCTGAATACTTTATAAATCCACTGTATGCTGCAGACAACAAGGGTAAGACTTAGTGAAAAATGAAATAGACCCATCTGGAAGAGAGTCACTATTTAGTGTTCATGCTGCAGTAACATGAGTAAGAGGCACTAGAGAATATGGATATAGGTTTGTGGAAAAATAAGATCACTAATGATCACATGATAATTGCAAGTATAACACATTTACAAAGTATGTTGGACTTTCTTCTTATATAATACGCTACCGTGGCTGCCCGTTTGTCTGTCCAGGATTTTAAATCACCTGTAGCTCGCAAACCGTTTGACCTATTAACCTGACATTTGGTACACATATACTATGTGACGTCTACTGTCTGCTTTCAGGGTGATGATTGACCTCCAAGGTTATTCCTTTTTTTATTTTATTTTATTGTAGAATCAACTCTAGGCAGCGGCCAGCAGGGCGGCCGTGCGGTGCATGTGTACGGGCATTGTTCTCATTCCCTACCACCTTCACCATCACTTCCCCTACCTCTTCATATCTTAAATCATTCTTGAGGCAGAATGAAGACTTAAGTGCCAGCTTAAGTAAAAAAATTAAGGAAAATGTACTAAGTAATTGCAACACAAACACTGACTTAATCAATGTTAATGTGAAAAGATGCCGACGGAAGAAGAGAAGAAGTGGGCCGCTAGGGTGGATTAAAGAAGAGCTGCTCAGGAAGCAACAAGCACATCAACCGCTGAGCAAACGAATGCTAAACGTACAGAGAAAGAGGATGAAAACTATAAGTCAAGTGTATTCACTGCACACTATCATGCAGTCCGCCATTACTGGTCTAAATATAATGGGAGAACATTAGAATGAAAAAAATTAATGAAGATTAGAAAGTACAGATATGGAAGGGTGTTAGAACAATTGTGTCAATTTAAATATCTTTGAAGCATAATGAAAGAAAATTGTAATTGTAAAGTTGTATTAAAAATTGCAACAACCAAATTTGTATTCAATGAAAGAAGTGTCCTCCTCACCAACAGACTGAATAGAAAACAACTGAGGAAGCAAATGATAAACTCACTAGTGTGGAGTGTTTAACTTTATGAAGCAGAGATTTGAATGTCTAATAGATTAATCTGGCTTTGGAAGCATGTGGTTTTGAAGAAAAATGAAGAGAATAAGCTACACAGAAGGAGTGAGTAATGAGAAAGTACTAGGAAGATTAGGAGAGGAAAGCATATTGTACTATTCTATTTGTAATCAGTCTGGGATTTGTACTTGGGCATGAAAGGCTCCTAAGAGATATTAAAGGAAGAATACAGTATTTATAAAGAGAAAACATTTGTGGAAGACAAAATAGTGCTACTGGATAATATTAATGAGAATGGAGTAGTAGTATATCAAAATGAAATTTTTTTGCAAATGGCAAATTTTAGGAAAGCCAGGACTGAACACTTTTTTCTTTTATGTATTTTTGCCCACTCATTTTTGTACCATTGCATGAGGCCTAAATTAATCAATTTCACTTTTGATTTTTTTTTTCCAATTAAATTGTGCGAAAAAACTACTGGTTGATGCAAAATCCTTTTATTATTGAAGCCATTCTTTTAAAAAGAGGAGAACTTATTTAAAAATAATGAACTGAAAATTGGTAAATGAATATGTAAAATAAAAATAGTATCCAAATAGTTTTATAAATCAGTTATAACTTACATTTTGTCTTCATGCTAACAAGTTCAAAAAACATCTTAAACCAGCATAACAGTGTAGGTGAAGAAAAAACAGTTTACTTTGGCTAGAATGACTGTGCTTTTACAGCTTGTTGGCTTGCAGATTTGAAGAGAACCATCCATCCATCCATTGTCCAACCCGCTGAATCTGAACACAGGGTCATGGGGGTCTGCTGGAGCCAATCCCAGCCAACACAGGGCACAAGGCAGGAAACAATCCTGGGCAGGGTGCCAACCCACCGCAGGACACACACAAACACACCCACCACACACTAGGGCCAATTTAGAATCGCCAATCCACCTAACCTGCATGTCTTTGAACTGTGGGAGGAAACCGGAGCGCCCGGAGGAAACCCACGCAGACACGGGGAGAACATGCAAACTCCACGCAGGGAGGACCCGGGAAGCGAACCCAGGTCCCCAGATCACCCAACTGCGAGGCAGCAGCGCTACCCACTGCGCCACCGTGCCGCCTCAAGAGAACCAATCAATTTCAATTCATCCAATGAAATGGAATTGGAATTGAAATGTAAAAAAAAGCTACAAGAAAAAGAATTGGAATTCAGTTTGAATTTCCAGAAGTTGAATTAAATTATTAGATTTTTTGGAATTCCTTGTTTTGTGTTATTCCTTAGCATATATATGAGGTTTATAAAATATATATAAAACAAAAGTATACACTGTGTAACTAACAATATAAAATTAGTGTACTATTCAATACGCATGAAGAATAGTAAGGTAAACTAAATAAAATTCAGAACTTATCATTCAAATTTTTGAAAATATTGCTTATACCAGTAAAAGATTACAAAAGTACATTTTTAAAATGTAAGCCACTAAATAAGGTTGTGTAAATTTGGTACTGTCCTGCTTGCTTCTGATATATGAATCATCAAACCATAAAATACAACAGTGAGACATTTTCAGACATATATTTATTTTCTTTCATTCATATAGTTTTTGTTGTTATTGCACTGAATCACCATTACATTCTGAACATCACTAAGACTGCATCTCTTAGGATTAAATACATTAGCCAGAGTTACTGAAAGTGTTTTCTATGGGTTATCATTAGCATGTTTTTATTATTGTTTTTCAAGTTTTTCAGATTTTTTAGTAGCTGTGGTCAAGATATTGTACACCATTGCTAGTGGCTGAACTTCCAGAAGGCACAATGCACCACATAACTAATGCTGCACTTTGTAAACCCATGCGACATTTAGTGTAGCATCCAAGATTTGAGAGTCAAACCTCAAAACAACTTCAGTGTATGTGCTTTCAGTAATAGATGTCTTTTGGCAATTGATGTCTAACAATTCTCCTTTTGACAGTGTTCACAGTTTAGCATTTAAGTTTTAGCAACAGTTTTTCTGACTTCTGAAATTGACTCTGTCTACCGTTTTCAAGGCATATTCTCATCTCCAAGTTCCATTAACCACACACCATGCCCCATTCCCCATGTGGCTTATCTCAGTCCACATCTTTGGCAAAACAAAAATAACAATGAGAAATGTGAATCAAAACTAATCAAAAGTTATGGAAAAAATGTATGCACCCTAAACTATGGCTCTATACTTTTGTCACTAAGTTTGATATTGAGTTAAGGGTTTTACATTTCACACTGAACTCTGTCCATAGCCCTGCTGTTTTCTCTATTTTTATTGTGTTATAAGGTTTTCTTTTCCTGTTTTAATGCTTGGCTGCTGAGGCCAAGTCCTGAGGGGACATGACCTGTTATTACAGGCTGCCCAGTATTATTCTGGTAAATTATTGTGCAGAGTAAATGATGCAAATAAAATTTTCACATTTTCTTCATGTGAAAATTAAAATAAGTTGAAAAAATGTATTGGAAAGCAGATAATACATTATGTCTTAAAGTATTTGATATGTTTGTATTTGTTTATCTTTCATTGAAATTCAATTCTAGTAGTTTTTCTCTTGAGGTGGGTGAAATTCCTATTCTTATTCCAGGAAGTGTTTTGGAATTAACCAGCAGTCCCATTTCAATTAATGCATGACCCCAACCCTGGACCCAGGCATTAATAAATTGTTTGTGTTCTTACAATGATATAAAACTTTTAAGCTCATTAATAATGTTTGCACAGAGTTCAATGGATACACATTGTTTACTTAGCTCAACTTGTTTAAATAGTGTTGCTTTACATCCCTATTCATTTTGTTCAGGTATGATCCCTTCTCCAGCTCCCTTCTTTTGCCTGTTTGTCATTGCTTTTGCACAAACATTTTTTTTATATACAGCAAGTCACCACTGACTTGTGTTACCAACCAAGTTAATCCTCCAAAGATGTCATCCATGTCCTACAATGCAGTGATGTATTATGTATTGCCATTTCCCTATGCATTGGGGTACAGTTTGAAGCATTGTCCATAACTAGAGCAAAAGAGCAATGGAAACAGTGTTGCATTTTTACTCTCTTGTCTGAATAACATTTTTAATTAAATATGTTCCTATAATTTTAACATACCAGGCTGTGAAAAGGAAGGTACAAAATAGGAAGAATTGCAGTTGGCATTCCATGAAAAGGAAGAAATCTGACTGGCTATTACTGAGTTGTTGAAAATGTACAGGATGCCACTACCCTTTAAGTTGTGGCTTTTTTATTTTAAACAAAGCACAGATGGTGTATGAAGAGCAGCTGCTTTGGAGAACTGAAAGTTGCATCAGTACTGTTTGTTAATTTCCTCTTGGCCTCCTCAGACTGTGATTTCTTGCACTCAGTGTTGTGGTTTTCCAGCTGAATTTGGTTTATTTCCTACGCATGGTTTGCTCTTCAGGTTGGAAATGAGTAGCTACCCATGATGAAAGAGTTAAAGTACCTTAGGGGGTTTAAGCGATTGCATAATTTACCAGTGAATCAATGCAGAGGTGGCAGTGTAGGGAGCTATGTACAACCCTAACTTAGAAAAAGTTGGGATGGTATGAAAACGCAAATAACAACAGAAAGCAATGATGAGTAAATGATTAAATTATCTTTCACCTGAAAACAGTATAACAGCTCATTATTTGCTGTTGCAGCCTACAAATGTTATTGTTGTTTCAAAACTAAACTATTGATTTGGATATTGCATATTTGCAACATATTCCAAAAAAGTGTGTACAGTAAAGAATCTGCCACTTTGTAACATTGTTTTTTCTTACAACACTTAATTTAAAAATGTTTAGATACTGAAAAAAAAAACAATTTATTGACTGTTTCAAGTGTAATTTTATCCTCTCCTTCTCTCAAACAACTCTTAAGATGTGTTTTTCAAAATGCACCACACATTCTCAACTGGGGATTAAGTCAGGACTACCAGCTGGACAGTCAAGTAGCAGCCTCTCCCTTTGAATCCATGCCTTTGTAATGCACGTAGAATGTGGTTTTATATTGTCTTGGTGAAATGTTCATTGCCATTAATGGAAGAGATGTGGTCTTGAAGGCAGCATATTTTGCTCCAAAATCTTTATGGACATTTCAGCATTAATGGTGCTTTCATAGAAGGGTTTTCTAGTAGTGGATTGACAGTAGTGGATTTTTCCTGTACATCAGCCCATGTGTTTGATGAGATGAGGAAATGCTCTTACTGGGTGGGTATGGTATCCCCATAGTGCCTTTGGGCAATGAACCATCTCCAGGGTAATTAGGCTTTCAAAATAAATTAATTCCAAATTTTATAGCAGTATTAATTCATTTTTCCCCAAACCTTATAAATCTAAATAAACTGCAGCAGGATAATACTGTATGTTCATTTTCTCAATTTAAAGAAACAGTGTTGAGACAGAAGTTTGGACTTTGCCATATATGTGCATGCTTGATCACGAACTTGAATCTAGCTTTTAGGAAATTAGGTGCCGTAATGCAGCTTTTGCAATTTTTTCATCTCCTTTTGATGTTAACATGGGCAGTTTTGCTGAAGTCCTGCAGTTGGAAGTAACTAAACTCCAGTGTAATAGTAAACTTAAAAATAAGTCTATCAAAATTTCTTTCTTGATTTCTACAGAAAGAATTTGTTTTCAAAGTTTTGCAAGGATTCTGTGTACATGACGTAATTATTTGTTTGCACTTGCAGCAGGTCTTTTCACAAAGAAAACTTACCAAAACCAACTATAGAAATATGTTAACAAATTCAGTTTTTCAATGAATTTATTGTTGTGACATTCAGCCTCTCAGTTTATATCAGGCTTGAGCAAAAACAAGCGGTTTAATATACCGGTACATGACCAGAACAATGTGATAGTGAAATCACTTTTCCTTAAAGTGACTCTCTAATGGTGTTTTTGAATTGCTGTTTCAAGCTTTGAATAAAACATTTTCTAATTAAAATATATCTTGAACCAAATATTTTTGAAGTTTTTGTTTGTCGTTAAAATATGCTTGATTCCCTGGGTGCATAATATTATATGGCCCACTGCTTGACTTGTTATGGGCAATTTAGCCCACCTCTGGCTTAGCCCATGTAGGTGCAAATGCTCAACAATATTGGAGGACTGTAGTGGAATTGCTTTCTCTCTGAATCAAGGAGAGACATTTATTTTTTGGGCATGTATTCCACTGGGAGAAGACTTCATCACAAACTGGAGGTATGCAGTCATTCTACTGGATTGGAAATACCTGGGTATACCTTGGTGGTTTTTACAGACTAATTCTAAATATGCGGTGGCTGGTTGCATTGGTTGTTGTCACAGAACACCTTTTTACTATTATGATAAGGCCAACAGCTTGAACAAAGTGTAGTGATAATCCAGAAAGATTTATTTATGCAGATGAAATTTTCAGAATTAGTTGAAGTTTGTTTCTAGGGGACAAGTAGCTATGGCACTGCTTCATATAAGTTCAAATTGAAAAACATCACTATGGAGAAAATGTTCTATGGGAATTTTTTAACTAAATACTATAAAAGGTCATCTAGACTCAAATGTAGAAAGGGGACATATGTAAGGGTTTTCTGTCTAAATGTCCCTCTACTAGGGATGAGCCAGCTTGACTGAACCCTCATAGCAGCAACTATCAGTGTGTTATCTGGGGGCTAACATTTGTCAAGAGTTAAAGGAGCAAAGTGGAGTGAGTGACCAAAGATTCCTGTACACACACTGTTATGGCAAAATGCAGAGACACTCCATGAAAGTTTTGGATTCTCTGGGGGCCTGATAATTTACTTACCATTTAAAAACAAAAAAACGCTTGCTGGTACACTTTTCCATTTGCATTATTTGCTTATTTGTAAGAAGCCAGGACATTTTCTTTGAGTCTTTGGACTTCGACTTGGCTTTATCATCGTTATAATTTGACCACTTTGAGAAACTGCCCTCTGCTTGCCATTGTGTAATTAATTTTCATGACTGCATCCCTTTCTTTTCTATTGAATTTCTTTGAACTCTGTTGATTTCATTGGAGTTAGTACAAGTTAATTAGAACTTCCCTGAATCACCCAATTATGTAATTCTTCTACCTGGTAATTTAAAAATGCTTTGTGTACCAAACTGAATGGTGTTTGATAGTTAATAAGCAGTGGAGAGGGTTTGCTAGGTTGCACAAGTTTTGTTCACTTACCAATAAGGACAGCAATAAAACCTGCAGGGCATCTATGTTGTTCAAACATTCTACTGGGAAAATTATAAAAAATTTTATCTTGAAATGCCTCATGGTGGCTTAGCTCAGCTAAGCAGAACTGTTTGAGTAAAGGATGGATATTTTTCTTTGTGGTGAAGGTGCACTGGTTACTACTACTGCTTCATAGCTCCTAGTTAGCACTGCTTTACCAAGTTTGTTCTCTACTATCCAGATGGTAGTAAGTAGATATAGGTTATGTTTTCTTTTACAGACAATAAAAATATTCTGTATGTGACTAAGTTTCTTAATGAATGTAAAAGAAAATTACTCAGCATTGCTAGACATGTTCTCATTTGCACAGCATTAAATGCCCAGATTTTTATGCCTCATCCAGAGCTTTTAGATGCTTATTGGAAAGAGTTTTTCAACTGGCTGGTGGCTTGTATTGTGTGATTAGTCTTGTAGCTGTTGGCAGATTGATCCTTTCAAGCTATATGTATCTCTATAGCTGAGTTAAATTTAGAGCGGTGCAAGTATAAAATTGTGTTAAATACTGTATACACTGTATACTGTGTTAAATACTGTGTCACAAAATGTATAGTACATAATAGTTTTTAAGAAATCTTCATCCTCCGTTTATGCACTGTATATCAAGACTGGCTATGGAGTTGATGGTCAGCCTGCCCTACACTCAAAATGTTAGTGGAATATGTATACTGGCGCAGGTAATGAATTCCTCAGTTTTGTTTTGTAGAGTTAATAGGCCTTGATTTGTTCTCAAATAATGTTTTGTAGGAACTGTTGCATTTGTCAATGTCACAATTCATTGTCCAAGACCAATGACCATTACTGCACATTGTGGTGAATGAAGTTTCTGGCTGCAGTTTCTGGTTACCAATTAGTGCACATTCCTGTGGGGAACCCCAGTAAGGCTGCAGTTTAATGTGACAATTGACACTTTGAAAGCAGTGACATTAAGTGAATGTCACAAAGGCTCAGAGCCCCTTTTGTTTCAAATTTGCTTTGCAGGCAGAAAATGAAACTGATGAAAAGAACTTAGTTTAAATATTGCCTGCAAAGTGGGCCTTTTAGCTCAAGAAATAAACACAGAAATGTTTCTAAAACCAACCTGCAGGCAAGAATTCAGACACGCTTAGCTGAGTGATTTTGGTGGGAAAGGCTTCATTGTTCATTAGATGTCAACAGTGATGCTCATCAACTGTGATATATTTTCCTTGGCTAAAATACACAACCATTCCTTCTTGCTGTTACACTGCTTACTTTGTTATAGAGATCATTTTGGAAGACTAATATGTGAACTAGAGGTATTGGTTCTAAGCAGTTTTTATGAAAACAGGTAATTGTTTAATACAAACTGTCTTTATTAAAAAATACTAATGTAGTTGTATGGCATGTAATGTAATAAAGTCATTAAGATTCAAATCATGGAGTTGCTGGATGAATTCCTACACTTGACTCTGTATGTGGCTCTGAGCTAATCACTAACCTGCTTATATTTCAACTGCTAAAAAATAAACTAAATAGTTGCATCATGTCCTGATCTTTTAAGTTGCCAGTGGCATGCCAAGTTTGGGCACCCTTGCTTAAAATGTTTAGTTCATCTTTTGCTCACTTAACTGTTTATAGTAACAATCAATAAAAGGCATAAAGCTTAAGATCACACATTTCTTTAATATTTTAAGCAAGGTTACATTTTTATTTCCATCATATACAAGTAGAAAATAACAAAAAAAATTAAAAGGACCTGAACCAAATGTTTGGCACAGCCAATACTTAGTAAACACCCCCTTTGGCAACTATCACAACTTATAAATGCCAGCTAAGAGTCTTTCAATTGTTACTTTGAGGTATTTTCACCCATTTGTCCTTGCTAAAGGCTTCTAATTCTGTAAGAGTCTTGGGCTGTCTTGCATGCAGTGCTGGGGGACTGCGAGAGCCATGGCAAAACCATCGACTTGTGCTTCTTGAAGTGTGTTTCGGGTCATTATCTTGCTGTAGGACCCATCCTCTTTATAACTTTAACTTATTTACAGATGGAGTGATATTTGCTTCTAAAATTTGCTGGTATGTATTTAAATCAATTCTTCCCTCTACAAATGACATTTTCCCTGTGCTACTGCCTAAAACATAAGCCCAAAGCATGATCAAACTACCCCTATGCTTAATAGTTGGAGAGGTGTTCTTTTCCTGGAACTCTGCACCCTTTTTTCTCCAAACATACATTTACACATTGTGTATGAAAAGTTGTGTTTTAAGTTGATCAGTTCACGGGACTTGTTTCCAAAATACAGTGCATCTGGAAAGTATTCACAGCGCATCACTTTTTCCCCATTTTGTTATGTTACAGCCTTAAACCAAAATGGATTAAATTCATTTTTTTCCTCGGAATTCTACACACAACACCCCATAATGAGCTCAGGTGCATCCTGTTTCCCCTGATCATCCTTGAGATGTTTCTGCAGCTTAATTGGAGTCCAGCTGTGGTAAATTCAGTTGATTGGACATGATTTGGAAAGGCACACAACTGTCTATATAAGGTCCCACAGTTGACAGTTCATGTCAGAGCACAAACCAAGTATGAAGTCAAAGAAATTGTCTGTAGACCTCAGAGACAGGATTGTCTCGAGGCACAAATCTGGGGAAGGTTACAGAAAAATTTCTGCTGCTTTGAAGGTCCCAATGAGCACAGTGGCCTCCATCATCCGTAAGTGGAAGAAGTTCGAAACCACCAGAACTATTCCTAGAGCTGGCCGGCCATCTAAACTGAGTGATCGGGGGAGAAGGGCCTTAGTCAGGGAGGTGACCAAGAACCCGATGGTCACTCTTTCAGAGCTCCAGAGGTCCTCTGTGGAGAGAGGAGAACCTTCCAGAAGGACAACCATCCCTGCAGCAATCAGACCTGTATGACAGAGTGGCCAGACGGAAGCCACTCCTTAGTAAAAGGCACATGGCAGCCCGCCTGGAGTTTGCCAAAGGCACCTGAAGGACTCTCAGACCATGAGAAAGAAAATTCTCTGGTCTGATGAGACAAAGATTGAACTCTTTGGTGTGAATGCCAGGTGTCACGTTTCGAGGAAACCAGGCACCGCTCATCACTAGGCCAATACCATCCCTACAGTGAAGCATGGTGGTGGCAGCATCATGCTGTGGGGATGTTTTTCAGCGGCAGGAACTGGGAGACTAGTCAGGATAAAGGGAAAGATGACTGCAGCAATGTACAGAGACATCCTGGATGAAAACCTGCTCCAGAGCGCTCTTGACCTCAGACTGGGGTGACGGTTCATCTTTCAGCAGGACAACGACCCTAAGCACACAGCCAAGATATCAAAGGAGTGGCTTCAGGACAACTCTGAATGTCCTTGAGTGGCCCAGCCAGAGCCAAGACTTGAATCCGATTGAACATCTCCGGAGAGATCTTAAAATGGCTGTGCACCGACGCTTCCCATCCAACCTGATGGAGCTTGAGAGGTGCTGCAAAGAGGAATGGGCGAAACTGGCCAAGGATAGGTGTGCCAAGCTTGTGGCATCATATTCAAAAAGACTTGAGGCTGTAATTGCTGCCAAAGGTGCATCAACAAAGTATTGAGCAAAGGCTGTGAATACTTATGTACATGTGATTTCTCAGTTTTTTTATTTTTAATAAATTTGCAAAAACCTCAAGTAAACTTTTTTCACGTTGTCATTATGGGGTGTTGTGTGTAGAATTCTGAGGAAAAAAATGAATTTAATCCATTTTGGAATAAGGCTGTAATATAACAAAATGTGGAAAAAGTGATGCGCTGTGAATACTTTCTGAATGCACTGTACATCAGGCATGTTTAGATGTTCATTTGCAAGCTTCAGGCGTTGAATTTTGTGGCTAGTATGCAGGAAAGGTTTTCTTCTGCTGACTCTACCATGAATGTCATATTTGTTAAGATGTTGCTGCACAGTAGAACAGTGCACCACCACTCCAGAGTCTGCTAAATCTTCCTGAAGACCTTTTGCAGTCAAACAGGGTTTTCATTTGCCTTTCTAGCAATCCAACAAGCAGTTCTTTCATGAAGTTTTCTTGGTCTTCCAGCCCTCAACTTGACCTCTACCATTCCTGGTAACCGTCATTTTTAAATAATATTATGAACCGAGGAAATGGCTACCTGAAAATGCTTTGCGATCTTCTTGTAGCCTTCTCCTGCTTCTTGAGCATCAGTTATTTTATTTTTCAGAGTGCTAGGCAGCTGCGCAGAGGAGCCCATGGCTGCTGATTGTTGGGAGGTTTAAAAAGTCACAGAATTTATACAGCTTTGCAATTTGCATCACCTGGGGTTTACTAATGATGACTTGTGAACAAGGCATAGCCCTTATGAGCTAATTATGGTCTGAGACCTTGGCAAAAGTTAACTTAGACCTCAAATATCTTGGGTTGCCCAAACGTTTGCATGGTGCTTGTTTCTGTTTTTCACTATACAATTGTACAAAACAAGAACAATATACAAATTTTGCATAAAATGCTGAAAAGAAGTGTATTATCCTTAATTTATGCCTTTTGGTGATCAGTTCATCTTCTGCTAACTTAACTATTCACAGTAACAGACATTTTAAGCAAAGGTGCTCAAACTTTTGCATGCCACTGTATATAATATGGTGAGGTAAGCAAGAATCATAAGTCCAGAGTGTGCTGCCTTTGAACAGGCTCTTAATGCTTTGCAGTAAAAAATATAAGTGGATTTTATTCTCTTTAATAAGCCTTGTAGTTAAGAGTTGAGTCTAACTGGGAGATGGTGGCATTTGTGTTCACAAGTATGAATGCAATCTTCAAGGGCATTGTAAGGTTGTACATTATTTTTCTTTTGTTAGTGACACATGCTGTGTGCCCTAATGTGTGAAAAGTACTTTGTGTTTCACTTACAGATGAATTTATATAAAGTCACTGACTGACTGAATTGCTCTAGAGCAGTGTTTGTGCCATTCTATACACTGTAACAGTTTTAGTTCCTCCTGAGGATTTGCTCTTAAGCTAACTGATGGATACAGTTCCTCCAACATGTCCCAAGTTTACTTTTGGGTCTTTTTTCAATGGAGTGTGCCTGGTGCAGTTTCTGAGGAAGAAAGTCTAGGGGTCATTTTTATTTCATGCGCAAGCTACTATAACTGGCTCCTTTTCATCTGGGAAGCAGTGTTTCTACTCCTAGGTCTTCATATATTGTTGAATTCCTCACCCTAACATAGGAGGCATACCCAGAAACCCCAAGCAAAGTATTGCACCAGTTGTACTTGCAATCAGATTCTATTTTTAGTCGCCAAAACTAATTTCTGCGTGCTGAAATTGTGTATCAAATCAAAATCAATCTGAGATGACTGACGAGAAAAAACTTATAAGAAATAGGAAAAAATGAACACAGAAAAGCTTGTGAGGTGAAGGGATCACAGTTTAAATTGTCAAAATGAAAATGAAGGATACAGCACAAAGATGTGACCGTTTTTGGGGTATTGTGAGGAGTGAGAAAATAGGTTGGAGATATGTATGTAGTGCTTTTGCAGAGGTGGGAATATTCATTAACTGAATTGGGAATGCATGGTAAATTCCAGTTCACTTCCTGGAATGTGAATTGGAATTACAATTGAATTAGAGGGAAAGGAAACAGAATTTAATTCCAGTAAATTCCACGAACTTGATTTCTTAAGTATCATACATCAAATATTATGAATCACCTAAAATATAAACACATCAAATTCATTCAGCCGTAATTTATATGTTCCATGTTAGTCAAGATAACATTTTAACGTATTTTCATTTCTGCATGAAGAAAATGTGGATGTCTTATTTACTTCATTCACTCTGTGCAATAACTTTCCAGAATAGTAAAGGGTGACAAGTGCAGTAATAACAAGTCACACCTCCTTGACCTCAGCAACCAGGCAGTAGAACAAAGAACTGAACACACGGCAAAAGAAAACCTTATTACACAGCAAAAACAGAGAAAAAGGCGGAGCAATGTACAGAGCTCAGGCAGAGCTCTCACCCCAACATCAAGTTATGAAGGTACAGAACTAAAGTTTTAGTATATCTAATTTTGTACATTTCACATTATTTTTGTTCTGCCAGTGAGGTAGAACATGGCAAGCCACAGGGGATGTTTGGGGTTATCAAATTGGAAGAAGGTTATACGCTCAGCAATCTATAGTATGGGTCGAATTTCAAAAGTCAGAAAAACTGCAGCTAAAACTGAAATGCTAAACCGTGCACATCATCAAAAGGAAATTTTCAGTATTGTCAGCAACATATGTAGACCTGAGAGTTGCAATCTTAGTGGTTTGACATTTGAGGATGTAATGATGATTTTGTGCAATAAAAAATAAAAATACGAATGAAAGAAGATTAATGTATCTCTTAAAATGTCTCATTATTGTATTTTATGGTTTGAGGCATCATATATCAAAAGCAAGCAAGACACTACCAGTTTACACCACCTTATTATACCTTATGTTTATAAAAAATACTTTTGTAATCCTTTACTGGCATAAGCAGTGTATTAAAAATTCCAATATTAACTACAAGTTCTCAATTTTATTTAATCTACCTTATTGTTCATCTTTCTACTTGAATTGTTCATTGAACCTTTTATTTTGTTATAAATAGTTACATATTATTATATATGGTTATGAATTTAATCTTTGCTATGGAAATAAACAAAACAAGGAATTCTGCAGAATTTAATTGAATTGAATTCAACTTCCTGCAACTTTCTGTAGTTTTTTTGTGTTTAATTTCAATCCCAATTCCATGGTTACAATTTATTTGTCATGGTTAAAGGCGTGATATAAGCAATTTAATTAACAGAGAGAATTCTTATCCTTGTGCGCTAATTCTCTTTTACAACATGTCAAAATAAAGAAAAGAATATGTGTTCATAAACGTAACAGAAATTGTTCAACATGGTTACCATTAATAGTGCAAGTAACACAGATTAAGTTCAAGTTGGAAAGCGTAGTTTATATAATTAAAACTCCCAGGCAAAAGATCATTAGATTAATGCTAATGAGATTCTGTAAAGTTATAGTTGAAATCTACAGGTAACACTATACTAGAGGGATTGGAATATATCTTTGAGTCTATAAAATCAGGATCAGTCTATAAAATATACAGGTTTGGATAGATGCACTGCAAATAATTAAAATACAATTACACAATGTAAAACAAGTGTTTGAAACTCTTGTGTGGAGTATGTGTGTTCTGTCTTATGTTTGTATGTATCTTTCTCTGGACACCTCAACTTTACTATTATAAATAAGTGTAATTGGAAACTGTAAATCAGCCCAATATGAGTATGTTAGGGGGTGTGCGTGAGTTTGTCTGTGATGTGCAGTCAAGGTTTGGTGCCATTTGTGCCTAAAAGTAGGCTACTGTATATTCCTGCAGTAGTGTTTTTATGTGAATATTAAAAACAACAATGAGAAAAAGAAGCAAGTGAAATATTCATGTAAAAAATAAACATTAAGTATTATTTCTTGGAAAAAGCCTGTTTTAATTTTGTTCCCATGTGTATTAAATATTTAAAACGCATTTCTTGCAGAGTATTAATTTGTTCTGGTTTTCAGTAAATAAGGGGGTCATGGTAAAGGTTGTGATTAGCCTTTTCTAAAATATAATAACTGAGATTATGGTAATAAATGCTTATTTTTTTATTCTCGTTAACTTTTTAGTTTCACTTTTACTGTTCTTTAAAGGAAAAGTGATTGGCTACCTAAGCAGGCACTGTGATATAATTGTTAGGCAACTATCTGGTTTGTACCATAACTTTTCATGCATGGCATTGCCCTGAAAAAAATCACTGAACTTGTCAGGATTCCAGTTAAAGAAAAAATGTAAAAAAGTAGAATATGTCGTGATCTTTTAATGGGTAAAGTTTTTTTTTATAAATTACACAACAGTAATTATCTTTCAAAAATGAAATGAAGGACTGTTAACTGCCATTCTGTTTCCTGGCAGCCTATATAAATCTTGATGAATGAGGTCATTTTTTAACGCTGTGTCATTAATTATCTTGCTTGCATAAAATTTATGCTTTAAATTGTTCTGCATAGTCAGTTTATTTTATATGCTACTTGCTTTTGCTACTGTTTCAGTACTGCCTCTGAGGTTTGAAGTTGACATCAGTAGTACTTGTCCAACATTAGTCCACATGCATAGAAAGTAGCAAGTCTCATACTGAAAAAGCAAGTTCTTGTTTCCAGTTGAACCGATCACAGACTTCTTTTAATGAATTGACCATGGCTCAGTAAAAGGATAAAACAGAAACACAAGATGATAGTGTCTAGGCTGAGTGTCTGTTTATTGAGACACTAAAATATGTAAATATGGGAAAACATAAAGGACCAGTAGCAGCAAAAGAGAATTAGAAAATGTCATTATGAATGCTACACCAGATGTAATAAAATCTAGGTGGTTAAGAAGACCTTTAGTGTTTATAGGTAGACAGGGCTCAATAGAACAATGTTAGGGGGGTGGGTTATATTATAAACATTTAGGGAAGGAATGAGGCCGTTGAAAATATGGCTTAGACATTTATGTAGCCATTTGAAAGTTTCAAATTTTAACATTATGGATAAGTTGACATGATCACACATACACGGATGCATATCAATCTCACCCCTTAGAAGTTCCATCCATCCATTTTCCAATCCGCTGAATCCGAACACAGGGTCACGGGGGTCTGCTGGAGCCAATCCCAGCCAACACAGGGCACAAGGCAGGAACCAATCCCGGGCAGGGTGCCAACCCACCGCAGGACACACACCCACACACCAAGCACACACTAGGGCCAATTTAGAATCGCCAATCCACCTAACCTGCATGTCTTTGGACATGCCCGGAGGAAACCCACACAGACACGGGGAGAACATGCAAACTCCACGCAGGGAGGACCCGGGAAGCGAACCCAGGTCCCCAGATCTCCCAACTGTGAGGCAGCAGCGCTACCCACTGCGCCACTGTGCCGCCCCACCTTAGAAGTTCCATATCAGAAAAAAATATAGAGCCTAACCAAAGATGTGTGTCGTGTTAGGGTATTTTGTGTATTATGGTCTCCAAAGAGTTCATATTGATGATGTTTTTATTAGAATTCCTGGGTTTTTTTTTGATCCTGCATGCACCCTTTAGGTTTTGCTCTGATTGCATACCTTAATGCAGTTGTATAGTGTGATAACAGTCTTCTGTTGTTTTTTTGTTTTCAGGTTTATTCTACAACCTAAAAAGGTCATCCATAATCAACTTGTAGAGAAGCAGAAAGGTGCAGATGAGAAAATCAAAGAACTAGAGGTACATATTCACATTTATTTGAAAAAACAACAAAAGTACTCTTATAAAAAGAAATAAAAATAGTGGCTGGGGCAAAGAATGGGCTGCATTGTTATTTTTATTCAGTAGAATTCTTTGCAACTTAAACAATACAATTTTAACTTTTTCCTTATTTCTGCATCCTCCTTCCACTGTCTAGTCCTCTTTCTACAGCTAACAAAATTAGTTCAGTGATGATAAAATGTGTTCCCTTCATTTAGACAAATGCTTATAGGGAAAATAGAGTAGAGATGTAAATTGACATTGTATGTACAAGAACTATCAAGAATCCACAGAATTAAAAATAGCCCCTTAACACAAACGTTAAATTAATGAGTGGGTGCATTAAGCAGGGTCCCTCTGCCACTACTCACTGGTTCAAAATGCACTGAAGACAGTATTTTACAAACATGCTATTGCTTCTCTTCTGCTCAGGGACACTAGTGAAGTAAAAATACACAATGATTGTTTTTATCCCCTTTACTCGTTCCACACAATTCAAACAAGGGTGTGAAACAGGAAAAAATAATTCCAGTAGCAACAGATTGACCAGAATTCTGCCAAAGTATTCCTCTGGCTATTGAGCCTTCAGCAAAGCTGATGGGAAAGATGAATGTAGATGCCTTTAAAGGATTTTCTTTCAGCTTGAAAAAAACATGAAACAGGTTCCTGCCCTCCTACCTCACTTTAAGTTAATTCTGTGGAGTATATACTATATAGGGATGGAACCTGGTCATGGAAAGTGAATCCAAGTGATACACTACTAGCTAAGTCTTAAAATTTGTTAATCTCATGTTGGTGTTCAGAGATCAAGGATGTAAAACCTAGTCAGTGAAGACTATGATGTGCTGGAATTAATTTCTTTACAGGTAAACAAACCTGCTTTTCTGGGACCTTGAAAAGTAATGTTCTTATTTAATGCATTCTTCTTTTACCAGTACTTCCCAACAGTCTTGTGATAACTGGTTATATTGTCAAATGGAAGTTTAATTTTGCACGAATGAAATTGCTTTCTGTCATATAAAAATAAGAGTGTAATTTTTTTAACACACTTCTTCCTTATAAACTCATAGATATTTAATAGAGTCAAATCAGGTTTAACATGAGGAAACATGACAAAAGGTGTTTTTGAGGCTGGTGCTTCCTTCAAATAAAGAGAATGTGGCATGTCTGCTTGGTCTTTGGAAGAGTGACATTTGGTGGGCGTGTTCTTTCTTTGCAGTGTCCTTCACCATGCTCGTTTCCTTTTTTTTTTTTTCTGGATATCAGTAGCCTGCAAGTCTGAGGACTTTTCGTTGGTGATGAAGAACTTTATTGGTCTTCCGGAAGTTTTTGTTGTCTGATGCTATTCTTGTCCTTTTCCTATTAATTTTGCTATATTTGGAGAGCAGAAGAATGCAGAGGGGGTGGTACAGAAAAGGGAAGGAAATAAAAGTGTTCATGGAAGCAATTACTGTGGCTTTTTAAATAGTGTCTCATTTTCTCTCCCTCATTATATTGTGTTTTTTTTCTAGAAAACTTTACTTTTCTGATTTGTTTTAATAATAAGCATTACGAATAGCCATTGTGTGTACTTAAATATATTTACATTTTTACCAAAATCACTTGCAGAAATAAACAGATCTGGGTTTGTCCTTCAGATTTCAACAAAATATGTAATGTGGCCAGAGGTGTACAATATTTTGCATGAAACTGTGTATGCATTTGTGTATATACTGCATATAGTATACTGGTTATATGGGTGTGTATATGTTATGTGTATGCATAGATATATATATATAGGTATACAGTGGAGGAAATAAGTTTTGAATGTGTCAACGTTATTTTCAGTAAATATATTTCCAAAGAGCCTAATCACTTGAAATTCTCACCAGACATTGGTATTAGCTCAAGAAATCCAAAAACATAAAGAATTCACAACATTAAAGGCCATACATAAAGGTATGTATAATATAGTGGAATGACACAGGGAGAGAGTATTGAACACACTAATTTAATACTTAGTGGAGAAGCCTGTGTTTGCAATGACAGATTCAAGACACTTCTACAGTGCTCCGGTGTAATTTTGACCGATTCTTCTAAAGGAATTGTCTTTAAATCTTTAAGATTCCCGGGGGATGGTGGTTGGTTGCCTCTTGTAAACCCTTATTTTTAGTTCCTTCCATAAATATTCAATTGGATTTAAGTCTCATATATTTATGGGTTCCACTACTGTCAGCAAAGAACAGAAAGCTGAGGCTGTAGTGGGCATAGTCATACCAAAACTGGATAGTTGAAGACTGGAAAAATGTAACCTGGTCTGATGAATCTCGATTTCTGCTAAGACAAAAAGATGATAGGATCAGAATTGGGCACCAAGAGCATGAATTCATGTACCCCACCTGCCTTGTTTCATCTATCAAGGGAGATGATATAATGGTGTGGGGAATGTTTTGTTGAAACAATTTGGGTCAGCTAATATCAATCAATCAATCATGGCTTGAATGCCACTGACTGTTAGAGTATTGTTTCTGATCATGTGCATCATCTTAGGGCCATAATTTACCCATCATCTAATGGCTAATTCCCACATGCTAATGCACTATGTCTCAAAGCAAAAGTAATCTCAAAGTTTTTTCCATGAACACGACAATGAGTTTAGTGTTCTTTAGTGGCCTTCCTAGTCACTGAATCAGATTCTACTAGGATACCTTTGGGATATGGTACAACGGAATATTTACAGCATGAATGTGCAGTTAAAAAGTATGCAGAAATTGTGTGATGCAATCATGTCAGCATAGACCACATTCTCAAAGGAATGTTTCTAACATCTTGTGGAATTCATGCAACAAAGAATTGAGGCTGTTTTCAGAGCAAAATGAGGATCTAACCAGTCTTAGTATAGTGTTCCTAATAATTTGTTAAGTGAGCATATGTTTGTATGTATGTGTGGGTGTATATATACAGTATATATATATATATATATATATATATATATATATATATATATACACACACACATACACAGTGCATCCGGAAAGTATTCACAGCGCATCACTTTTTCCACATTTTGTTATGTTACAGCCTTATTCCAAAATGGATTAAATTCATTTTTTCCTCAGAATTCTACACACAACACCCCATAATGACAACGTGAAAAAAGTTTACTTGGGGTTTTTGCAAATTTATTAAAAATAAAAAAAACTGAGAAATCACATGTACGTAAGTATTCACAGCCTTTGCTCAATACTTTGTTGATGCACCTTTGGCAGCAATTACAGCCTCAAGTCTTTTTGAATATGATGCCACAAGCTTGGCACACCTATCCTTGGCCAGTTTCGCCCATTCCTGTTTGCAGCACCTCTCAAGCTCCATCAGGTTGGATGGGAAGCGTCGGTGTACAGCCATTTTAAGATCTCTCCGGAGATGTTCAGTCGGATTCAAGTCTGGTCTCTGGCTGGGCCACTCAAGGACATTCACAGAGTTGTCCTGAAACTACTCCTCTGATATCTTGGCTGTGTGCTTAGGGTCATTGTCCTGCTGAAAGATGAACCGTCGCCCCCAGTCTGAGGTCAAGAGCGCTCTGGAGCAGGTTTTCATCCAGGATGTCTCTGTACATTGCTGCAGTCATCTTTCCCTTTATCCTGACTAGTCTCCCAGTCCCTGCCGCTGAAAAACATCCCCACAGTATGATGCTGCCACCACCATGCTTCACTGTAGGGATGGTATTGGCCTAGTGATGAGCGGTGCCTGGTTTCCTCCAAACGTGACACCTGGCATTCACACCAAAGAGTTCAATCTTTGCTTCATCAGACCAGAGAATTTTCTTTCTCATGGTCTGAGAGTCCTTCAGGTGCCTTTTGGCAAACTCCAGGCGGGCTGCCATGTGTCTTTTACTAAGGAGTGGCTTCCGTCTGGCCACTCTACCATACAGGCCTGATTGGTAGATTGCTGCAGAGATGGTTGTCCTTCTGGATGGTTCTCCTCTCTCCACAGAGGACCTCTGGAGCTCTGACAGAGTGACCATCGGGTTCTTGGTCACCTCCCTGACTAAGGCCCTTCTCCCCCGATTGCTCAGTTTAGATGGCCGGCCAGCTCTAGGAAGAGTCCTGGTGGTTTCAAACTTCTTCCACTTACGGATGATGGAGGCCAGTGTGCTCATTGGGACCTTCAAAGCAGCAGAAATTTTTCTGTAACCTTCCCCAGATTTGTGCCTCGAGACAGTCCTGTCTTGGAGGTGTACAGACAATTCCTTTGACTTCATGCTTGGTTTGTGCTCTGACATGAACTATCAACTGTGGGACCTTATATAGACAGGTGTGTGCCTTTCCAAATCATGTCCAGTCAACTGAATTTACCACAGGTGGAAACATCTCAAGGATGATCAGGGGAAACAGGATGCACCTGAGCTCAATTTTGAGCTTCATGGCAAAGGCTGTGAATACTATGTACATGTGCTTTCTCAATTTTTTTATTTTTAATAAATTTGTAAAAATCTCAAGTAAACTTTTTCACGTTGTCATTATGGGGTGTTGTGTGTAGAATTCTGAGGAAAAAATTAATTTAATTCCATTTTGGAATAAGGCTGTAACATAACAAAATGTGGAAAAAGTGATACACTGTGAATACTTTCCGGATGCACTGTATGTATGTATATATATATATATATATATATATATATATATATATATATATATATATGTACACTAGCAAAATACCCACGCTTCGCAGCGGAGAAGTAGTGTGTTAAAGAGGTTATGTAAACATATATATACATAAACATATACACATATATATACATATCTACATATACACATATCTACATATATATATACATATATACATATATATATACATATACACGTCCACATATATATACATATATACACATATCAACATATATATATACACATCCACATATATATACATATATATATATATATATATATATACACATATCAACATATACAATGCTCCACATAAATGAGTACACCCCACTACATTTGTCAGAAAACCTTTAGTTTCCTTTCAGTATCAACATTGTCTATGAGATACTGCACTACAAAATACTCCCACAAATGTGGGCCATTGATTGCAAACAAGATTTGTTAATTTGCACACACAAAAAAGTGATTATCCTAACAAATTCATTCAAGCCCATGTAGCAAAAATGAGTACACCCCAATTATAGTCTTAGGAGAAAAGCCACACTTAAGACTACAAAAGTCCAATTAACGGGCATTAAATCACAGGTGAGTCTAATGATTCATTTAAGAGGTGTATAGCAGACAGGTGACTATAAAAGGGCATTACTTAACAAAGAAAAGCTCTTCCCATTTCATGCTGTCAGCAATGGCTCCAAATGGAAGAGAAATGTCAAAAAATCTGAGAAAGGAAATCATTACTTTACACAAAAAAGGTGAGGGCTACAAGAAGATCAGCAAAGCTTTACATATCAGTCAAAATACTGTAGCAAAAGTGATCCAAAAATTTAAGAAAGATGGAAGTGCAACCATCTTACAGAGACGTCCAGGCTGTCCACGGAAGTTAACATCTCGACAGGAGCGTCTTCTGATGAGAAGGGTTGAAGAAAATTGCCATGCAAGGTCACTGCAGTTAGCTAAAGCAGTAGAAAGCCAAACTGGAGTGACCGTTTCCCGTGACACAATACGGCGCACACTGCAGAGGAATGGCATGCATGGGTATCGTCCATGAAGGAAGCCTCTCCTAAAGCCCATGCACAAAAAAGCACGCCTAGAATTTGCTAAGGCCCGTGCTGAAAAAGATGAAGACTACTGGGACTCTATACTCTGGAGTGATGAGACAAAGATCACTGTTTTTGGAACTAATGGTTTCAAAACTGTATGGCGTCGTAAAGGTGAGGATTTCAAAGAAAAATGCATGGTGCCTACAGTGAAACATGGCAGTGGCAGTGTCCTTATGTGGGGCTGCATGAGTGCT